>NC_092236.1:35011272-35058006 GCF_036320965.1 Panulirus ornatus
TATATATGTATATATATATATATGTATATATATGTATATATATATATATATATATATATATATATATATATATATATATATATATATATATATATATATATATATATATATATATATATATATATATATAAGTGTCCTCATGACACTTTATATTTCACTCTGCTCAGTGCTTTCATTACCTTCTCATTTGTCACTTTCCCATTCACCAAGACTTGCTCACTAGATATGTTGCCTCTTCCCAATAAATCATGATGCTTCATGTGGTAAAATGTTTCTTACGTAAAGACAAACCCACGATGAAGAGGCAATGTTATTCTTTATACTTTCCACATGCTTCTTCATTGTATCTATAGGCTCTTGCTGTAGACCTGCTGCTACCAGAGGTTGGAGAGGTGGCTGGAGGTGGACTTAGGGAGTATCGTGTTCATTTGCTCCGGCATCGACTTCAGCAGCTTCATCTCTTGGACAAACTTGATTGGTACCTGGACTTAAGAAAGCTTGGTGGTGGTGCTCCATCAGGAGGTTTTGGTCTTGGGTTTGAGAGACTGCTTCAATTTATGCTTGGTATTGATAATATCAAAGATACAATACCTTTTCCACCATGTGCAAAACACTGTCAATGTTGACACTCCATAAAATATATCTAGATACTGACAGGAAGAATTTGTGTAAAACTAATTAGTCAACCATTGTGTACATTTCAATTCTTAACAAATGCCTCCCTGCTGCATGTATTGTTCAGCTGAAGGGATATATATTATTTTCTGTACATTTCAGAAATGTAAATAACATGTAGGTATTTTTCACCAATTACCATCATGATTTCATTGCATTGTTGAGCTCTTGATTAACAACATGCATGGTACCAGGTTTAATTTGAATAATTTGTATAAGAATGGGGATAGGGGAGAAAGAATACTTCCCATGTGTTCCCTGCGTGTCTTAGAAGGCGACTAAAAGGGGAGGGAGCGGGGGGCTGGAAATCCTCCCGTCTCATCATTTTTTTTTTTTCCCCAAAAGAAGGAACAGAGAAGGGGGCCAGGAGAGGATATTCCCTCAAAGGCCCAGTCCTCTGTTCTTAACGCTACCTCGCTAATGCGGGAAATGGCGAATAGTTTGAAAAAAAAAAAAAAAATATATATATATATATATATATATATATATATATATATATATATATATATATATATATATATATATATATATATATATATATATATATATATATATTTCAAAACACCCTCTTCTGCTCTCTCAACCACGCTCTTTTTACTTTACCACATCTCTCTTATCCTTACATTACTTACTCGATCAAACCACCTCACAATACATATTGTCGTCAAACATCTCATTTCTAGCACATCCACCCTCCTCCGCACATCTCCATCCATAGCGCACACATCGCAACCACACAAAATTGATGGAAACAATATTCCTTCAAACATACCCATTTTTGTTTTCGGAGATAAAGTTCTCGACTTCTAAACATTCTTCAGGGCTCCCAGAATTTTCGCCCCCTCCCCCACCCTATGATTCACTTCCGCTTCCATGGTTCCATCCGCTGCCAGATCCACTCCCAGATATTTAAAACACTATACTTCCTCCAGTTTTTCTCCATTCAAACTTACCTCCCAATTGACTTGACCCGCAACCCTACTGTACCTAATAACCTTGCTCTTATTCATATTTACTCTTAACTTTCTTCTTTCACAAACTTTACCAAACTCAGTCGCAAGCTTCTGCAGTTTCTCACATGGATCAGCCACCAGCGCTGTATCATCTGCGAGCAACGACTGACTCACTTCCCAAGCTCTCTCATCCACAACAGACTGCATACTTGCCCCTCTTTCCAAAACTCATCCATTCACCTCCCTAAGAACACCATCCATAAATAAATCAAACAACCATGGAGACATCACACACCCCTGCCGCAAACCTATATTCACTGAGAACCAATCACTTTCCTCTCTTCCTACACGTACACATGCCTTACATCCTCGATCAAAACTTTTCACTGCTTCTAACAACTTGCTTCCCACACCATATATTCTTAGTACCCTCCACAGAGCATCTCTATCAACTCAAACATATGCCTTCTCCAGATCCATAAATGCTACATTCAAATCTATTTGCTTTTCTAAGTATTTCTCACATACATTTTTCAAAGCAAACACCTGATCCACACATCCTACCACTTCTGAAACAACACTGCTCTTCCCCAATCTGATGCTCTGTACATGTCTTCACCCTCTTAATCCATACTCTCCCATATGATTTACCAGGAGTAGTCAACAAACTTATACCTCTGTAATTTGAGCACTTACTCTTATCCCCTTTCCCTTTGCGGAATGGCACTATGCACGCATTCCGCCAATCCTCAGGCACCTCACCATGAGTCATACATACATTAAATAACTTTACCAACTTGTCAACAATACAGTCCCCAATTTTTTTCATAAATTCCACTGCAATACCATCCAAACTTTCTGCCTTGCCGGCTTTCATCTTCCGCAAAGCTTTTACTACCTCTTCTCTGTTTACCAAATCATTTTCCCTAACCCTCTCACTTTGCACACCACCTCGACCAAAACACCCTATCTCTGCCACTCTATCATCAAACACATTCAACAAACCTTCAAATTGCTCACTCCATCTCCTTCTCACACCAACACTACTTGTTATCACCTCCCCATTAGCCCCTTTCACTGAATTTCCAATTTGCTCCCTTGTCTTACGCACTTTATTTACCTGCTTCCTGAACATCTTTTTTTTTCCGTAAAATTTAATGATACTCTTTCACCCCAACTCTCATTTGCCCTCTTTTTCACCTCTTCCACCTTTCTCTTGACCTCCTGTCTCTTTCTTTTATATATCTCCCACTCATTTGCAACTTTTCCCTGCAAAAATCGTCCAAATGCCTCTCTCTTCTCTTTCACTAATAATCTTACTTCTTCATCCCACCACTCACTACCCTTTCTAATCAACCCACCTCCCACGATTCTCATGCCACAAGCATCTTTTCCGCTCTCCATCACTGCTTCCCTAAATACATCCCATTCCTCCCCCACTCCCCTTACCTCCTTTGTTCTAACCTTTTTCCATTCTGTACTCAGTCTCTCCTGGTACTTCCTCACACACGTCTACTTCCCAAGCTCACTTACTCTCGCCACCCTCTTCTCCTCAACATTCTCTCTTCTTTTCTGAAAACCCATACAAATCTTTACCTTCGCCTCCACAAGATAATGATCAGATATCCCTCCAGTTCCACCTCTCAGCACATTAACATCAAAAAGTCTCTTTTTCACGCGCTTGTCAAATAACACGTAATTGAATAACGCTCTCTGGCCATTTCTCCTACTTACATAAGTATACTTATGTATATCTCGTTTTTTAAACCAGGTATTCCCAATCACCAGTCCTTTTTCAGCTCATAAATCTACAAGCTCTTCACCATTTACATTTACAACACTGTACACCCCATGTATACCAATTTCTCCCTCAACTGCCACATTACTCACCTTTGCATTTAAATCACCAATCACTATAACCCGGTCTTGTGATTCAAAACCACTAACACACTCATTTAGCTGCTCCCAAAACACTTGCCTCTCATGATCTTTCTTCTAATGCCCAGGTGCATATGTACCAATAATCACCCAACTCTCTGCAGGAACTTTCAGTTTTACCCATATCAATCTAGAATTTTCTTTCTTACATTCTATCACAAACTCCCACAATTCCTGTTTCAGGAGTAGTGCTAGTCCTTCCCTTGCTATTGTCCTTAGACTAACCCCTGACTTTACTCCCAAGACATTCCCAAACCACTTTTCCCCTTTACCCTTTAGCTTCGTTTCACTCAGACCCAGAACATCCAGGTTCCTTTCCTCAAACATACTACCTATCTCTCCTTTTCTCTCATCTTGGTTTCATCCACACACATTTAGACACCCCAATCTGAGCCTTTGAGGAAGATGAACACTCCCCGCGTGACTCCTTCTTCTGTTTCCCATTTTTTAGAAAGTTAAAATACAAGGAGGGGAGGATTTCTGCCCCCCCCCCCACCCCTCTCGTCCCGTCTAGTCGCCTTCTACGACACGTGAGGAATGCGTGGGAAGTATTCTTTCTCCCTGATCCCCAGGGACAATACATATATATATATATATATATATATATATATATATATATATATATATATATATATATATATATATATATATATATATATATATATATATATATATATATATATATATATATATATATATATATATATACATACATAAGTATACGTATGTAAGTAGGAGAGATGGCTAGAGAGCGTTATTGGATTACGTGTTAATTGATAGACGCACAAAAGAGAGATTTTTGGACGTTAATGTGCTGAGAGGTGCAACTGGAGGGATGTCTGATCATTATCTTGTGGAGGCGAAGGTGAAGATTTGTGGGGGTTTTCAGAAAAGAAGAGAGAATGTTCGGGTGAAGAGAGTGGTGAGAGTAAGTGAGCTTGGGAAGGAGATTTGTGTGAGGAAGTACCAGGAG
This sequence comes from Panulirus ornatus, assembly GCF_036320965.1. NCBI lineage: Eukaryota > Metazoa > Arthropoda > Malacostraca > Decapoda > Palinuridae > Panulirus > Panulirus ornatus. The sequence continues at coordinate 35,015,812 of NC_092236.1, forward strand.
AGACTGAGTACAGAATGGAAAAAGGTGAGAACAAAGGAGGTAAGGGTAGTGGGGAAGAATGGGATGTATTTAGGGAAACAGTGATTGCTTGAACAAAAGACGCTTCTGGCATGAGAAGCGTGGGAGGTGGGTTGATTAGATGAGGTTACCCTTTCTAATCTGCCCACCTCCCACGCTTCTCATGCCACAAGCATCTTTTAGGCAAGCCATCACTACTTCACTAAATACATCCCATTTCTCCTCCACTCCCCTTAACTCCTTTGTTCTCACCTTTTTCCAATTTATACTCTGTCTCTCCTGCTATTTCCTCAAGTAAGTGTCCTTCCCAAGCTCACTTACTCTCACCACTCTTTTCACCCCAACATTCTCTCTTCTTTTCTGAAAACCTCTACAAATCTTCACCTTCGCCTCCACAAGATTATGATCAGACATCCCTCCAGTTGTACCTCTTGGCACACTAACATCCAAAAGTCTCTCTTTCGCACGCCAATCAGTTAACATGTAATCCAATAACGCTCTCTGCCCATCTCTCCGACTTACATACGTATAATTATGTATATCTCTCTTTTTAAACCAAGTATTCCATATCACCATTTCTTTTTCAGCATATAAATCTACAAGCTCTTCATCATTTCTATTTACAACACTTAACATCCCATGCACACCAATTATCCCCTAACCTGCAACATTACTCACATTTGCATTCAAATCACCCATCACTACAACCCGGTCTTGTGCATCAAAACCACTAACACACTCATTTACCTGCTCCCAAAACACTTGCCTCTCATGATCTTTCTTCTCATGCTCAAGTGCATATGCACCAATAATTACCCATCTATCTCCTTCAACTTTCAGTTTTATCCATATTAATCTAGAATTTACTTTCTAATATTCTATCACATATTTCCACAACTCCTGTTAAGGAGTAGTGCTACTATTTCCCATGGTCTTGTTCTCTCACTATCTCCTGACTTTACTCAAAACACATTCCCAAACCACTCTTCCCCTTAACCCTTGAGCTTCGTTTCACTCAGAGCCAAAACATCTAGGTTCCTTTCCTCAAACATACTACCTATCTCACCTTTATTCTCATCTTGGTTACATCCACACACATTTCGACACCCCAATCTGAGCCTTAGAGGAGGATGAGCACTCCCCGCGTGACTCCATCCTCTGTTTCCCATTTTACAAAGTTAAAATACAAGGAGTGGAGGATTTCTGGCCCCCCGCTCCCGTACCCTCTAGTCGCCTTCTAAGACACGTGACGAATGCGTGGGATGTATTCTTTCTCCCCTATCCCCAGGGATAAGACACACACACACACACACACACACACATATATATATATATATATATATATATATATATATATATATATATATATATATATATATATATATATATATATATATATATATATATATATATATATATATGTATATATATATATATATATATATATATATATATATATATATATATATATATATATATATATATATATATATATATATATATATATATATATATATATATATAAATATATATATATATATATATACATATATATATATATATATATATATATATATATATATATATATATATATATATAAATATATATATATATATATATATATATATATATATATATATATATATATATATATATATATATATATATATATATATATATATATATATATATATATATATATATATATATATATATATTTATATTTATTTTATAAATATATATATATATATATATATATATATATATATATATATATATATATATATATATATATATATTTTTTTTTTTTTTGCTTTGTCGCTGTCTCCCGCTTTTGCGAGGTAGCGCAAGGAAAGAGACGAAAGAAATGGCCTAACCCAACCCCATACACATATATATGCATACGTCCACACACGCAAATATACATACCTACACAGCTTTCCATGGTTTACCCCAGACGCTTCACATGCCCTGATTCAATCCACTGACAGCACGTCAACCCCGGTATACACATCGATCCAATTCACTCTATTCCTTGCCCTCCTTTCACCCTCCTGCATGTTCAGGCCCAGATCACACAAAATCTTTTTCACTCATCTTTCCACCTCCAATTTGGTCTCCCACTTCTCCTCGTTCCCTCCACCTCCGACACATATATCCTCTTGGTCAATCTTTCCTCACTCATTCTCTCCATGTGCCCAAACCATTTCAAAACACCATCTTCTGCTCTCTCAACCACGCTCTTTTTATTTCCACACATCTCTCTTACCCTTACGTTACTTACTCGATCAAACCACCTCATACCACATATTGTCTTCAAACATCTCATTTCCAGCACATCCATCCTCCTGCGCACAACTCTACCTATAGCCCACGCCTCGCAACCATACAACATTGTTGGAACCACTATTCCTTAAAACATACTCATTTTTGCTTTCCGAGATAATGTTTTCGACTTCCACACATTCTTAAAGGCTCCCAGAACTTTCGCCCCCTAACACCCTACGATCCACTTCCGCTTCCATGGTTCCATCCGCTGCCAGATCCACTCCCATATATCTAAATCACTTTACTTCCTCCAGTTTTTCTCCATTCAAACTTACATCCCAATTGACTTGACCCTCAACCCTACTGTACCTAATAACCTTCCTCTTATTCACATTTACTCTTAACTTTGTTCTTTCACACAATTTACCAAACTCAGTCACCAGCTTCTGCAGTTTCTCACATGAATCAGCCACCAGCCCTATATCATCAGCGAACAACAACTGACTCACTTCCCAAGCTCTCTCATCCCGAACAGACTTCATACTTGCCCCTCTTTCCAAAACTCTTGCATTCACCTCCCTAACAACCCCATCCATAAACAAATTAAACAAACATGGAGACATCACACACCCCTGCCGCAAACCTACATTCACTGAGAACCAATAACTTCCGTCTCTTCTACAGTTACACATGCCTTACATCCTCGATAAAAACTTTTCACTGCTTCTAACAACTTGCCTCCCACACCATATATTCTTAATACCTTCCACAGAGCATCTCTATCAACTCTATCATATGCCTTCTCCAGATCCATAAATGCTACATACAAATCCATTTGCTTTTCTAAGTATTTCTCACATACATTCCTCAAAGCAAACACCTGATCCACACATCCTCTACCACTTCTGAAACCACACTGCTCTTCCCCAATCTGGTGCTCTGTACATGCCTTCACCCTTTCAATCAATACCCTCCCATATAATTTACCAGTAATACTCAACAAACTTATACCTCTGAAATTGGAGCACTCACTCTTATCCCCTTTGCCTTTGTACAATGGCACTATGCACGCATTCCGCCAATCCTCAAGCACCTCACCATGAGTCATACATACATTAAATAACCTTACCAACCAGTCAATAATACAGTCACCCCCTTTTTTAATAAATTCCACTGCAATACCATCCAAACCTGCTGCCTTGCCGGCTTTCATCTTCCGCAAAGCTTTTACTACCTCTTCTCTATTTACCAAATCATTTTCCCTAACCCTCTCACTTTGCACACCACCTCGACCAAAACACCCTATATCTGCCACTCTATCATCAAACATATTCAACAAACCTTAAAAATACTCACCCCATTTCCTTCTCACATCACCACTACTTGTTAACACCTTCCCATTTGCGCCCTTCACTGAAGTTCCCATTTGCTCCCTTGTCTTATGCACTTTATTTACCTTCTTCCAGAACATCTTTTTATTCTCCCTAAATTTTAATGATACTCTCTCACCCCAACTCTCATTTGCCCTCTTTTTCACCTCTTGCACCTTTCTCTTGACCTCCTGTCTCTTTCTTTTATACATCTCCCACTCAATTGCATTTTTTCCCTTCAAAAATCGTCCAAATGCCTCGTTCTTCTCTTTCACTAATAATCTTACTTCTTCATCCCACCACTCACTACCCTTTCTAATCAACCCACCTCCCACTCTTCTCATGCCACAAGCATTTTTTGCGCAATCCATCACTGATTCCCTAAATACATCCCATTCCTCCCCCACTCCCCGTACTTCCATTGTTCTCACCTTTTTCCATTCTGTACTGAGTCTCTCCTGGTACTTCCTCACACAAGTCTCCTTCCCAAGCTCACTTACTCTCACCACCCTATTCACCCCAACATTCACTATTCTTTTCTGAAAACCCATACAAATCTCCACCTTTGCCTCCCCAAGATAATGATCAGACATCGCTCAAGTTGCACCTGTCGGCACATTAACATCCAAAAGTTTCTCTTTCGCGCGCCTGTCAATTAACACGTAATCCAATAACGCTCCCTGGCCATCTCTCCTTCTTGAATACGTATACTTATGTATATCTCGCTTTTTAAACCAAGTATTCCCAATCACCAGTCCTTTTTCAGCACATAAATCTACAAGCTCTTCACCATTTCCATTTACAACACTGAACACCCCATGCATACCAATTATTTCCTCAACTGCCACATTACTCACCTTTGCATTCAAATCACCAATCACTATAACCCGGACTCCTGCAGCAAAACCACTAACACACTCATACAGCTGCTCCCAAAACAATTGCCTCTCATGATCTTTCTTCTCATGCCCAGGTGCATATGCACCAATAATCAACCATCTCTCTCCATCAACTTTCAGTTTTACCCATATTAATCGAGAATTTACTTTCTTACATTCTATCACATACTCCCACAACTCCTGTTTCAGAAGTACTGCTACTCCTTCCCTTGCTCTTGTCCTCTCACTAACCCCTGACTTTACTCCCAAGACATTCCCAAACCACTCTTCCCCTTTATCATTGAGCTTCGTTTAACTCATATCCAAAACATCCAGGTTACTTTCCTCAAACATACTACCTATCTCTCCTTTTTTCACATCTTGGTTACATCCACACACATTTAGACCCCCAGTCTGAGCCTTCGAGGAGGATGAGCACTCCCCGCGAGACTCCTTCTTCTGTTTCCCATTTTAAAAAGTTAAAAAAACAATACAAGGTTGGGAGTATTTCTGGCCCCCTGCTCTCGTCCCCTCTAGTCGCCTTCTACGACATGCGAGGAATGCGTGGGAAGAATTCTTTAACCCCTATCCCCAGGGATAAATAACTATATATAAATAAATATATATATATATATATATATATATATATATATATATATATATATATATATATATATATATATATATATATATATATTTTTTTTTTTTTTTTTTTTTTTTGTCGCTGTATCCCGCGTTTGCGAGGTAGCGCAAGGAAACAGACGAATGAAATGGCCCAACCCACCCCCATACACATGCCTTGATTCAATCCACTGACAGCACGTCAACCTCGCAACCATACAACATTGATGGAACCACTATTCCTTCAAACTTACCCATTTTTGCTTTCCGAAATAATGTTCTCGACTTCCACACATTTTTCAAGGCTCCCAGAATTTTCGCCCCCTCCCCCACCCTATGATCCACTTCCGCTTCCATGGTTCCATCCGCTGCCAGATCCACTCCCAGATATCTAAAACACTTCACTTCCTCCAGTTTTTCTCCATTCAAACTCACCTCCCAATTGAATTGACCCTCAGCCCTACTGTACCTAATAACCTTGCTCTTATTCACATTTACTCTTAACTTTCTTCTTTCAAACACTTTACCAAACTCAGTCACCAGCTTCTGCAGTTTCTCACACGAATCAGCCACCAGCGCTGTATCATCAGCGAACAACAACTGACTCACTTCCCAAGCTCTCTCATCCCCAACAGACTTCATACTTGCCCCTCTTTCCAAAACTCTTGCATTCACCTCCCTAACAACCCCATCCATAAACAAATTAGACAACCATGGAGACATCACACACCCCTGCCGCAAACCTACATTCACTGAGAACCAATCACTTTCCTCTCTTCCTACACGTACACATGCCTTACATCCTCGATAAAAACTTTTCACTACTTCTAACAACTTGCCTCCCACACCATATATTCTTAATACCTTCCACAGAGCATCTCTATCAACTCTATCATATGCCTTCTCCAGATCCATCAGATCCATAAATGCTACATACAAATCCATTTGCTTTTCTAAGTATTTCTCACATACATTCTTCAAAGCAAACACCTGATCCACACATCCTCTAACACTTCTGAAACCACACTGCTCTTCCCCAATCTGATGCTCTGTACATGCCTTCACCCTCTCAATCAATACCCTCCCATATAATTTTCCAGGAATACTCAACAAACTTATACCTCTGTAATTTGAGCACTCACTCTTATCCCCTTTGCCTTTGTACAATGGCACTATGCACGCATTCCGCCAATCCTCAGGCACCTCACCATGAGTCATACATACATTAAATAACCTTACCAACCAGTCAACAATACAGTCACACCCTTTTTTAATAAATTCCACTGCAATACCATGATTCAATCCACTGACAGCACGTCAGCCCCGGTATACCACATCGCTTCAATTCACTCTATTCCTTGCCCTCCTTTCACCCTCCTGCATGTTCAGGCCCCGATCACACAAAATCTTTTTCACTCCATCTTTCCACCTCCAATTTGGTCTCCCTCTTCTCCTTGTTCCCTCCACCTCCGACAAATATATCCTCCTGGTCAATCTTTCCTCACTCATCCTCTCCATGTGCCCAAACCACTTCAAAACACCCTCTTCTGCTCTCTCAACCACGCTCTTTTTATTTCCACACATCTCTCTTACCCTTACGTTACTCACTCGATCAAACCACCTCACACCACACATTGTCCTCAAACATCTCATTTCCAGCACATCCATCCTCCTGCGCACAACTCTATCCATAGCCCACGCCTCGCAACCATACAACATTGTTGGAACCACTATTCCTTCAAACATACCCATTTTTGCTTTCCGAGATAATGTTCTCGACTTCCACACATTCTTCAAGGCCCCCAGAATTTTCGCCCCCTCCCCCACCCTATGATCCACTTCCGCTTCCATGGTTCCATCCGCTGCCAGATCCACTGCCAGATATCTAAAACACTTCACTTCCTCCAGTTTTTCTCCATTCAAACTCACCTTCCAATTGACTTGACCCTCAACCCTACTGTACCTAATAACCTTGCTCTTATTCACATTTACTCTTAACTTTCTTCTTCCACACACTTTACCAAACTCAGTCACCAGCTTCTGCAGTTTCACACATGAATCAGCCACCAGCGCTGTGTCATCAGCGAACAACAACTGACTCACTTCCCAAGCTCTCTTATCCCCAACAGACTTCATACTTGCCCCTCTTTCCAAAACTCTTGCATTTACCTCCCTAACAACCCCATCCATAAACAAATTAAACAACCACGGAGACATCACACACCCCTGTCGCAAACCTACATATATATATATATATATATATATATATATATATATATATATATATATATATATATATATATATATATATATATATATATATATATATATATATATATATGTCTCCATGGTTGTTTAATTTGTTTATGGATGGGGTTGTTAGGGAGGTGAATGCAAGAGTTTTGGAAAGAGGGGCAAGTATGAAGTCTGTTGGGGATGAGAGAGCTTGGGAAGTGAGTCAGTTGTTGTTCGCTGATGATACAGCGGTGGTGGCTGATTCATGTGAGAAACTGCAGAAGCTGGTGACTGAGTTTGGTAAAGTGTGTGAAAGAAGAAAGTTAAGAGTAAATGTGAATAAGTGCAAGGTTATTAGGTACATTATAGTTGAGGGTCCAGTCAATTGGGAGGTAAGTTTGAATGGAGAAAAACTGGAGGAAGTAAAGTGTTTTAGATATCTGGCAGTGGATCTGGCAGCGGATGGAACCATGGAAGCGGAAGTGGATCATAGGGTTGGGGAGGGGGCGAAAATCCTGGGAGCCTTGAAGAATGTGTGGAAGTCGAAAACAATATCTCGGAAAGCAAAAATGGGTATGTTTGAAGGAATAGTTTTTCCAACAATGTTGTATGGTTGCGAGGCGTGGGCTATGGATAGAGTTGTGCGCAGGAGGATGGATGTGCTGGAAATGAGATATTTGAGGACAATGTGTGGTGTGAGGTGGTTTGATCGAGTAAGTAATGTAAGGGTAAGAGAGATGTGTGTAAATAAAAAGAGCGTGGTTGAGAGAGCAGAAGAGGGTGTTTTGAAATGGTTTGGGCACATGGAGAGAATGAGTGAGGAAAGATTGACCAAGAGGATATATGTGTCGGCGGTGGATTGAACGAGTAGAAGTGGGAGACCAAATTGGAGGTGGAAAGATGGAGTGAAAAAGATTTTGTGTGATCGGGGCCTGAACATGCAGGAGGGTGAAAGGAGGGCAAGGAATAGAGTGAATTGGATCGATGTGGTATACCGGGGTTGACGTGCTGTCAATGGATTGAATCAAGGGCATGTGAAGCGTCTGGGGTAAACCATGGAAAGCTGTGTAGGTATGTATATTTGCGTGTGTGGACGTATGTATATATATGTGTATGGGGGTGGGTTGGGCCATTTCTTTCGTCTGTTTCCTTGCGCTACCTCGCAAACGCGGGAGACAGCGAGAAAGCAAAAAAAAAAAAAAAAAAAAAAAATGTATATATATATATATATATATATATATATATATATATATATATATATATATATATATGGTACAGAAAGTCATGTGGGAGCCGCGCTGAGCGTGTTTCTACCACTTCTATGTCTATTGAACCTGTTTGGAAGACGTGCCGAGCGTGTTTCTACCAGGTTCAATGTTGCTGGAGCCAGTGTGGAATACGTGCGTGGCATGTTTCTACTAGCCTCCATGCTGCTAAAGCCTGTGTTGAAATACTAATTTCATTTAATTGTCGTGTTACAAGAGCCTTTGTAAGATTTTTGATGAGTGTATGTAGATAAATACATATAATCTGGACTTGGTTAACTCAAAAAGAATTATTCTTTAAAAATTTTGTCGAAATAAGTAGTTGTAGCAGCCAGCAGTAACATTTGAGCAGATGCATACCAGCGTAGCCGTAATGGCCTAAGAAACTTACCATTGTAATAAAAAACACCAACATTACGTTTTCCAAAGCAGCTGGTTTGCGGTATTTTCAGAGCTCTTAACAGCAGCAACAATAATCATTTGTTTCTCTGTCCCAGGATATTGATGGTCCCTGAACACTGACCTGAGTGGGCAAGGCACGGCCCCTTGCTCTCCTAAACCTTCCGCGTTTTGTGGCTGACTGGAATGATGTTGAATATTAGTATGTTGTGAAGAAAGCTACCATACGTGGTTTAATTACAGGATGTTTTAATTACAGGATTTTGGCAGCACATGACAGAGTTGAACTGATGGCCTATATATATTAAAAAACAAGGCATGATATTTAGGAGATAGGTTAGGTTTTCATCATCATCCGATGGAGACTCCAGCAGACCTTATGGGTGTGTAGGAATGCGTGTCTCACAGATTCCATCTTGAGTAATGTCATCCTGATGAGACAGTTTAAGTCTTAGAGAGTTCTGGCATCTTATCTTCATAGATCTGATCACTGAAGACCCAGAAACAAAGACAGGACTAAGAAATATATTGATTAGAACTATGGTTATTTTGAAATACTCAAGATGTTTGAACACCCCTTGATGACGGCATGCCTTCAAGTTACGAACTGTTTGCTGTAAAAGGTATCACTGTCATGAAGCCTCAGTGCAGAAAAAGTTTTGCTTTCATTGGTATAATGGCACTTACTGAGGACAAGCATGCAACAAGGATGGATGGTGAAGGAAGTCGCAAAAAACTGAATCAAAGAGCCATTGCTCTGGGACCTCGTTGGGGAGACGAAAAGTCTGTATGTTGTAGACAATCTCGTGCATGTTTAGCGACAATTTGGGTTGACGAGTGGTGTAGTACCCATCAGTATGATATATGATTTACAAAAAGGATTATAGCAAGACTTGTTTGCCTTAACAGTTGTGTATAACTGATCCTTCATGAAAGTATCAACGTTAAGCTGATCTCAGAGGTCCAAGAGATCAGCTTGGTGAGGTTATTGGCTGGTTGATGACTGGAGATGTGGTCATGATCTAATGATTGTTCCTAGTAGTCTCTGTTGTATGATACACAGGTAACTACTCCAGGACAAGGAAATTGTTCGTCTCAGTCTGTTCAAGAAACGTGGAACAATTACAGTGGTATTTTACTACTGGTATTTACTGATTTTGGCAAGAGCTTGCGGCTAACTGCTCTCAGCTCAGCACCTTAAACCTGTCGCTTTTACACCCCCAAAAGCCTTGATATGAAGGGATCTCGTGACTTTGTGGCTTTATAGGATGATTTTGGAGTTTTAATAGTGAATGCCAGCATTTTTATATTAGTCATAAGAAATGTTTCGATCTGTTGCATTATCTGCATTGATAAATCATGCGGCTACGTAATACCTTTGAGAGAATCAATGTTATTTCTTGCATATCACAAGTGCTTGGAAGTTTGAGTTCAACGTATCCGATTAAGTAGCAGTTAGGAAACGTATAAGAAGGTAAAGCGTTCACAAGCTTAGTGGTGTTGAGAGAAAAACAGATATCAAAACACTTCATAACCCTTGAGTTGCCAAAGTCCTCACAGTAATCAGGTGACGCTATAGCTTGCCGAGCGGAACATAGAGATTCCAAGCTATGTCAAAAATGTGTGCTGGTGCCCGAACTGTTTAGTGCTCTGTGGACAACGAGTTGGACAGAATCCTGAACACCCACACATACATACACACACAGACACACACACACAGACACACACACAAACACACACACACACACACACACACACACACACACACACACACACACACACACACACACACACACATAACAGCTGAAGCCTTTAACACATTTTTCGACATGGCTTGAGGTGGCTTAAGATTAACCATAACTGGCTAGTGCTATTCTTGATTTTAATCACCAATTCTTCTTTTCTTTTTAGCACAGAGTTTGCCTCAGGTGATTGTATTGCCTTCAGCAGCCATTTAGTCAGCAATGTTTCTTTCTTTCCCCTCTACTCATATTTAGTGTGTATTCTCTTTCATTCAGTCAACAACTGATTAAGGTTTTACATCTTGCGGCTAAATCTATCAGCTTTAATTCCTCAAACTCTGTGCTTCTAGCTTTCTCCATAATCTTTCTAATGCTGTAAACTCTACACTTTTCTGAAATTCTCTCCACCAGACCATAAACTCTTTTGTTTGATCTGTCTTTAAGAGAGCTCATTCTTATATTTACAGCTTCACTCTGTGTCCCCTGGTTTCTGTCCCACTGCGATCAATCACCATGCTCTGGGTCTGTCGCCCGGACCCAGAAGCTGCACCTGCTTGCTTTCCACTTACATTGGTTTCTGAACTCTGTGTTATGAGCATATCTACTTGTTCAGCAGGCTGTAAGACATCTGGAACAGTCCTCTCTGATATTTTCTGCATTGTAGTCATAGCAATCTCTTTCCGCTGGTTACATGCTTTATCATCCCTTCAACTGACGCCAATCTCTATTCATGATCATTTAAAATTTCAATTTTATAAGTTCTCTCATATCATGATGTATTTTACGATCTTTGATTTGATTCCTTAGTGTTTTTCCTTCCATGTCTAAATGTATTAATTTCAAGTCCTTTTTCTCTCTTCAACTAATATCTCAAGATTTTTTATTCTTCGGTATTATATGTTCATCCATCTCTCTTGCTTCCTCTTTTGTGTGTGTTTGCGTATTGAGTATGTATGTACCTTTGTGGTCTATATTTCATTAAAGAATCCAAAAGAACCGATCAGATTGTCAACAAACTTTGCAAAAGTATATGAACACTTGACAACTATTGCAGTCAAATCAACACCAATGGTGTTAAAAATGAATTGACAGTTAATACGTACATTACTATATTTTACTGTATGTTGATTCACATAACATTATCATTTTTCTTCCAAGGAACTCATGGGTGGAGCTTAGATTTCCCCTCGATTGGCAAGTGTGACATGTGATGAACATATTACATTATGAAATATTTACTACATAGTTCATTAACACGACACATTATTTTTGCATGATAACTTGGCTCACTAGCTACTACGATAGGTTAAAGTCAGGCTTCCATTCTCACTAAAGAATTATCTTAAACGGTATGTACTAAACCTCTGAACTACGAAACCCCGAAAAATTTATAGATGCCCCAGAATGAGGGATTATCTAAATGTTAAAGAAAATATATTACTCTCATCATTTGATAAGAGATGTCAATAAAATTACCAAAAAGCTAAAAGAAAAATCCAGCAAACTTACCTCATTTGATGTTGCAGACACATTCAAAGTTTGAGCACCCGACGGTGATGCGCTGGCCTCTGACATCACATTGTCGCCCGACCACCAACACGCACAACATAGCACACACGTTTTTGCTTTCATCATATACAGCAATATACTCTCATATACAGACGACCTTACATTCACATCAAAAACACCCTAACATTACAGTAACAGCAATAGATATGCAGCTGTAAATTACACAACTGAACAAGGACTTACTTGAGCAGATCGTCTGCATCTTGCACTCTCGACACCAATAAGATCAACACCAAACCTACCCACAAATTAAATACTCTGAGGACATTATTTGTACCAGATGTAAACAAGAAAGAGAATCCCTCAACATTCTCGACAAAGAAATCCTCCTCCTCACTATAAATGACGTCCCACCTCCCCGATCTTCCTTTGAAATACGCCTCAGAGGACAATATAAAAAGTCGCAAACCACATGAAACAGTCCATTCAAACCAATCACTTGCTGCCTGACACAGCTTCACACCTCAGCAACATCTATTTACAGATTCTCTCACTCCTAACAAACATAACACTGACAAAATGCATACACACTGAAATAACACGACAGGCAGTAAGCAACCGACCTCCCAACTGAGTCTTAAATCCCAGCCCACCAGATATACATCCATCAGAAGACAAAATTTCCAGACATGTACAATTCACATTTTCCAGTCTACGCTTTGGACGTCATTCACCCTCAGCAGTTGTGTTTGGCATTTCTATACTCCCAACTGAGCTTTTAACGTCCATTCCTTCTTTCTTTTCCTTTCTGCATCATCTATTTTAGGATAATATTCCAATGCAAAAGTAATCATTGATTAGCATCTAAATCCTCCTGGTTTACTGATAATTCCATTTGTGAATCCACCCACGTTAAGGGTAGGTCCTTCAGTAGCGATTCTTTATTCTCAGAGACTCTGACTTTCTCTGTAATTCCCCGTTCCACTAACAGGAACTGATCTTGCATGTTTTCCACTTTACTAAATTGTTCATCAATAGGACCATAAACTACCCAGATCAACAGTGCATGCTATTCTTTCTGCAGCTTCATGCAGTTGGGTGTGTGTGTGTGTGTGTGTGTGTGTGTGTGTGTGTGTGTGTGTGTGTGTGTGCGTGTGTGTGTGTGTGTGTGTGTGTGTGTGTGTGTGTGTGTGTGTGTGTGTGTGTGTGTGTGTGTGTGTGTGTGTGTGTGTGTGTGTGTGTGTGTGTGTGTGTGTTTGTGTGTGTTTTCTTACAGGTATGCAATATATCAGCTACTGAGCCCTGGTTGTTGACAGCCAAAGTACAGAGTATTCACGATCTTTCCTTTTGTTCAGTTTCTTTCACTATACGTTCCTTTTCGTTCTTCAGTTATTACATTCGATACGACTTTTTATGCAACTAAATACGATCCATATTCGGTCGAATTACAGTGTATGGATAAAACACAAATATGAATAAAGACGGGAGCGTTTCACGTATTGCAGTGTTTTGACTGACGTCCGACAAGTACTGAGAACATTTGTAGTCTAAGCTAGTCTGAGAATTATCTTGAACATTCAAAGAAAATCTTTTAAGTTAAAGCCATTAGTGTTTCCTAAATGACGTATTCGTCATTAACGGCCCTAATAGTCGACAGGCCTAAATCTGATGGAACCAACCAATCATGGAATTATGGAAGATTATATCGAACTGAGGATTCCTCATTCCTCTGGAGATACTGTTGTCCGTGCGTGGTGGTAGGGGGTCAAGTTGATCAACTTGTGTCGGGTATGACGGCTCCATTTTGCCTATGTACCTGGAGGGTTGCTTGAGGGTGGGGAGTGGGGTCATCTGTGTCTAAGCTTGCCCTATACTCTGATGGTATATAATGGAATTATGTTGTCTGAAAAAATAGATTTCTTTTTCCATAGTTCTGTTTGTCTAAATCCTTTTAAGCCTGTTTACGCTTGAATTTTGTCCAAAGCTTTCTATGATTAGTTTCTCTTAGGTGAAGAGTTGAATGACTCAAGAAATCTCAGAACTGAGAAATATGGTTCTCTATAAGGGGCTATGGGTTTCATGTGTTCAGAGTTTCTTGGGTTGAAGTTCACATGATAAGAAATACATAATATGCCTCAGAACCTCCCAGGATTAGACAATCACGTAACCATTAATGTGAAGGCTTTTGATTCCTAATATTTACACTATCAACACTTTTCTTCCCTCAGTCACTAAACCTTGCCATCCTAAGGTGCAAACATCCTTTGATCCCAAGATTTCATAATGCAATGCGGCTGAGTTCAGAGTTTCTTGAATTCAGTACATACAAACTAATACCTAACGATACAAAAACTTCAAACAACAACAGACCACTGGATCCTTTCGAGAGTGTATGTGGTAGAGGAAGATATTAAAAACTCACAGAATAAAATGGTAAAAGCTAGAAGGTATATAGATAATTAAAGCAGAAAAAACTGCAAACTATCAATGTTACTGAGTAGGCGCGAATGATGCAAGCCTTGACCTTCAAGCGAAGTATCCATTAAGTATCTATAATACATACTGCTTTCAATCACTCAAGTGAATCATTACATATGTTAATGATTCTGTTGAAGAAAAGTTATTTCGCTTCATTTGACGTTACGTTTAACAAGTTTGTATCCATTACAATGAAAGAAATCAGGCGAAACAAGTCTTAAGTGTCTTGTTAGATCATTAAAGCTTTGGATACATTAATTCTTTGTATCATATCACCTTTTAACCATCAAGTTGTTTAATCGGCTTTCAGGATTTGCTTCTCAATCTGTGAATCATCTTGGTAGCTCAACACTGAACTCACTCAATTCTGTTTATTGTCTTCAGCTTTATAATGCCAGTTTCTTGTAGAACGTTTCCCTCGTTTATCAGTGAAACTTCATTCAGGACTTGAGTTGTCTTTTCGATCGTAAATGCAGATGTATTATGAAAAAAGTCATCTAAGATTTTTGCCATGGCTTTGTTGTATTGAGCCGAGTTACTGTTTCCGTAATCAGCGGAACAACTTACCGGCCAATGACTCTCTCTTCTAACATAACGATAAAGTCATCTGGGTTTCCTCAGCAATTTTCGGCAATATATACTTTATGTTGACGTTTGTTTTGTCGATTAATTCCCTCAGTTTCTCTACGCAAATCTACTAAACTTACTCTGTGACGATGGTTGTTGGAAGTGAAACGTTTCTCATTTCTATCTTATTTGCTTTATGGTAAATTTCCAAATTTCCATTGTATATCCGGTCGACATTAAGATAGAGGGGGCTTCATGAAAGAAAACAGCAATTAGCTGTGGGGTTCCAACAAGGGGCAGGAGAACATAGCTGATTCCACAAACTTTGGCCGATTGCTTCCCAAGCACCCACAAATTTCTTGTCGCATCGCCAGCTCTTGTGTCCTGGAGGAGTAGTCGATTTGGTCTTTGCCAGTAGCACCCTCACACTGACATTTTCCGAGGTGAGTTTGTGATGTTTGTAACACCATTGTTCGTTGTCGCAAAATATATTCATTCTTGGCGTTACTCTGCTATGAATAGAGTTATATCCTGTAAGATGAAAAGATGAACCATCTTATGGTGCTATGTAAATATTTGACAAAGGCGTGGCTATTATGCAGACTAGGATTTGGTCTCCTTCCATCTCTTAATCTCTTCCACTTCCGACACATATACCCCTTTTGTCAGATTCTCCACACTCATTCTCTCCTTACGTTTAAACCATTTCAGCACATCCTCTTCATTTCGTCATCCATTCTCTCTCACCCTATGATTCATTACGTACTCTATCACATCCTCCTCACACTACATATTGTCTAGAAAACGTTTCTGTTCCAACACATGCACCCGCTTCCGTACATCCTTATCTATAGCTGATGCCTTACATCTATAGTACATTAGTAATGCTTCAAACATTCCCATTTTCGCCCTGCCAAATGGCGACCTTGGCTCGTTCATCCAAATTTTGACTCAACTCCACTTCCAAAGTTTAACATATCAACTTCTGAGCATCTATGACACCCATTTCCTTTAGGTTTTCTCCATTCAAACCCATAACCCAGCGAACCTGTCCCTTGCACTGCAAAACAAAATAATGCTGCTTTTATTCGACTTTACTCTCAACTGTTTCCTTTCAAAAGCTTTCCTAAACACTTCTCTAGTTTCTCACTCGAATCTGCCTCGATTACCGTAACATCAGTAAACATCTAATTTATTTTCCAGGCTTCCTCACTCCAAAAAACTACATATGTGGCCCTCTCTACAAGACCTTTGCATTTCCCTTTTTCATCACTTCGTCTGTATGCAAATACGGTGACATAACACAACCCTGTCGCTGACCAACCTTCACCTAGATCCATTCACCCTCCTCTCTACCTATTCACACACACACACACACACAAACTTGGTTTACCTTCCAGACCCAAACAACCTACATCTGCCATCATGTCACCTAGAGGTGATCTAATACAAGTATGCAAAATTATCAGAGGCTTTGATACTCTTGATCAATCAAGTTACTTGAGACTTGTTTCATTTTGAGATTTATTCACAGTTACAGGTACAAACTCGTGGGCAAACGTTTTACTTGGAATGAGATGAAGTACTTTTTCTTGAAAAGGATTATAGACGCATGGAATGATTTGTCAGTTAGAATGGCTGCAAACGGTAATATGGACGTTTCAGAATAGACTTGATAAGTATTTCGCTTCAGATCCACGACTTACATAATTTGCACCTCATCAAGTCACACTGACAATTTGCAAGTTATTTTCTTTGAAATATCTGTATAGCTTCCAGTTTTAACACAGTAATCCATGACTTTCTAATATCCTCTACAGGCACCGAAAGCCTTGATAGGACCCAGTGGTCTGTTGCTGATTGAATTCCATTTTATTCTTTTGTGTTTCTTGGCATCATCAAAAATGTTAAGTAATACCCCAAATTATACACTCCGTTTCCTAACTTCATAACGACCAGCTACCACATCTCCATTTGCTCAATTTACTGATGTTCATATTTGTTCATCCGGAATCACACTCTCCTCTGTATCTACTCAAACACTCGTCTTATCATCTAGAAAAAAACTAATTACTGCTTGTAGTAGCATTCTTCTTACATCATATACTTGTATGAAGTTCCACAAGACATCCCTATCAACCGCATTATATACTTTCCTTATAACAATAAATGGTAGTTTCATGCACTTCTGTCTTTCTAGTTGTGTCTCACATACATTCTTCAAAGAAAACACCTGATACACACACCGTCTACCACTTCTGATATATACATTTATTAATCTATTATACTTGACCGCCGTCTCCAGTGTCAGCGAGTTACAGCAAGGAAACAGACGAGAAATGACTCAGCCCACCCACATACACATGTACATACATAAACGCCGACACACGCACCTATACATATTTATACATTTCACCGTATACATACATATACATACACAAGCATATACATATATGCATATATACATATTCATACTTGCCTTCACCCATTTCCGTCGCCACCTCGCAACACACGGAATAGCATTTCTCCCCAAAGGAACAGGCAAAAAAAGGAAACATTCGTTCGCACTCAGTCTAGCTGTCATGTGTAATACACCGAAACCACAGCTCCCTTTCCACATCCAAGCCCCACAAACTTTTCCATGGATTACCCAAGACGCTTCACATGCCCTGGTTCAATCCACTGACAGCACATCGACCCCGGTATGCCGCATCGTTCCAATTCAAACTATTCCTTGCACGCCTTTCACCCTCCTGTATGTTCAGGCCAAGATCGTTCAAAATCTTTTTCAATCCATCCTTCCAACTCAAATCTGGTCTTGCGCTTTTCCTTCTTCCCTCCACCTTGGACACATATATCCTCTTTGTCAATCTTTCCTCACTAATTCTCTCCATGTGTTCAAACCATTTCAATACACCATCTTCTGCTCTCGCATCACACTCTTTTTATTACCAAACATCTCTCTTGCCCTTTCATTAATTACTCGATCAAACCACTTCACACCACATATTGTCCTCAAACATGTCATTTCCAACACATCCACCCTCCTCTGCACAACACTATCTATAGCCGTCTCAACCAAATAACATTGTTGGAACCACTATTACTTCAAATATACCAATTTTTGCTCTTCGAGATAACATTCTCGCCTTCCGCACATTATTCAACGCTCCCAAAACCTTCGCCCCGTCTCCCACCCTGTGACTCACCTCCGCTTCCATGGTTCCATCCGCTGCTAAATCCACTCAAAGATATCTAAAACACTTCACCTCTTCCAGCCTTTCTCCATTCAAACTTACCTCCCAGTTGACTTCTCCCTCAACCCTACTGAACCTAATAACCTTGCTCTTATTCACATTTACTCTCAGCTTTCTTCTTTCACGCACTTTACCAAACTCAGTCATCACCTTCTGCAGTTTCTCACCAGAATCAGCCATCACCGCTGTATCATCAGCGAACAGCAACTGACTCACTTCACAAGCCCTCTCATCCACAACAGACTCCATACTTGCCACTCTCTCCAAAACGCTTGCATTCACCTCCCATTTATAAACAAATTACACAACCAAAAGATTCTCCTGGATGCATCTTTAGAGGGCCATGTATAGATTGTGATACATTCTATGTTGGGGTAGACCGGTATGGATCTTTCTGTTAGACGTAAGCAGCATAGATATAGTATAAAAAGAGGACAAGAATCAAATGCCTTGTTTAATCACGTTAAAAAGTACGATCATTTTATTGACTGGAGTAATACCATCTCAGTTATTAACTCTATCTCTAGTACCACGAGAAATATCACTGAATGTTCTATTATTAAACACAAAAATGATTATAACTTAATATTAGTGAAGGTCTATAAAAATTTGATAGCTTTGCAGCTAATAAGACTTGTAACAATTCTCGTTCTTCTCCACATAATAAGTTTATGATATGCTAGTTGTCTGTCAGGGACAATCACGTTTTTACCAAATAACGTCCTAGCTACGTCTTTTCGTGGTATATTAGCTGACTTAAATTTCTCTCGTATCTCCGATGATGATGTGATTATTACAAGAAACTGCACTTGGGAACGTATCATGTTTCATTTTTCCCCGTGAACTAATAGGAATATACTTGATCACCGAAAATAGTGATCCGTTCCAATATATATACCTATATATATATGTGTATATATATATGTATATATATATGTGTATATATATATATATATATATATATATATATATATATATATATATATATATATATATATATATATATATATATATATATATATATATATATATATATATATATATATATATATATATATATATATATTTATTTATTCATCTATTCATTTTGCTTTGTCGCTGTCTCCCGCGTTTGCGAGGTAGCGCAAGGAAACAGACGAAAGAAATGACCCAACCCACCCCCATACACAATGTATACAGACACACACGTCCACACACGCAATATACATACCTATACATCTCAATGTACATATATATATATACATTGACAGACACATACATATATACCCATGCACACAATTCCCACTGTCTGCCCCCATTCACTCCCATCGCCACCTCGCCACACATGGAATACCATCCCCCTCCCCCCTCAAGTGTGAGAGGTAGCACTAGGAAAAGACAACAAAGGCCCCATTCGTTCACACTCAGTCTCTACCTGCCAAGCAATAATGCCCGAAACCACAGCTCCCTTTCCACATCCAGGCCCCAAACAACTTTCCATGGTTTACCCCAGACGCTTCACATGCCCTGATTCAATCCACTGACAGCACGTCAACCCCGGTATACCACATCGATCCAATTCACTCTATTCCTTGCCCTCCTTTCACCCTCCTGCATGTTCAGGCCCCGATCACACAAAATCTTTTTCACCCCATCTTTCCACCTCCAATTTGGTCTCCCACTTCTCCTCGTTCCCTCCACCTCCGACACATATATCCTCTTTGTCAATCTTTCCTCACTCATTCTCTCCATGCGCCAGAACCATTTCAAAATAACCTCTTCTGCTATCTCAACCACGCTCTTTTTATTTACACACATCTCTCTTACCCTTACATTACTTACTCGATCAAACCACCTCACACCACACATTGTCCTCAAACATCTCATTTCCAGCACATTTACCCTCCTGCGCACAACTCTGTCCATAGCCCACGCCTCGAAACCATACAACATTGGTGGAACCACTATTCCTTAAAACATACCCATTTTTGCTTTCCGAGATATTGTTCTCGACTTCCACACATTCTTCAATGCTCCTAGGATTTTTGCCCCCTCCCCCACCCTATGATTCACTTTCGCTTCCAAGGTTCCATCCGCTGCCAGATCCACTCACAGATATCCAAAACACTTTACTTCCTCCAGTTTTTCTCCATTCAAACTAACCTCCCAATTGACTTGACACTCAAACCTACTGTACCTAATAATCTTGCTCTTATTCACATTTACTCTTAACTTTCTTCTTTCACACACTTTACCAAACTCAGTCACAAGCTTCTGCAGTTTCTCACAAGAATCAGCCACCACCGCTGTATCATCAGCGAACAACAACTGACTCACTTCCCAAGCTCTCTCATCCACAACAGACTTCATACTTGCCCCTCTTTCCAAAACTCTTGCATTCACCTCCATAACAACCCATCCATAAACAAATTAAACAACCATGGAGACCTCACACACATCTGCCGCAAACCTACATTCACTGAGAACTAATCACTTTCCTCTCTTCCTACACGTACATATGCCTTACATCGACGATAAAATCTTTTCACTGCTTCTAACAACTTGCCTCCCACACCATATATTCTTAATAACTTCAAAATAGCATCTCTATCAACTCTATCATATGCCTTCTCCAGATCCATAAATGCTGTATACAAATCCATTTGCTTTTCTAAGTATTTCTCACATACATTCTTCAAAGCAAACACCTGATCCACACATCCTCTACCACTTCTGAAACCACACTGCTCTTCCCCAATCTGATGCTCTGTACATGCCTTCACCCTCTCAATCAATACCCTCCCATATAATTTACCAGGAATACTCAACAAACTTATACCTCTGTAATTTGAGCAATCACTCTTATCCCCTTTGCCATTGTACAATGGCACTATGCACGCATTCCGGCAATCCTCAGGCAACTCACCATGAGTCATACATACATTAAATAACCTTACCTACCAGTCAACAATACAGTCAGACCCTTTTTTAAGAATTTCCACTGCAATACCATCCAAATCTCCTGCCTTGTCGGCTTTCAACTTCCGCAAAGCTTTTACTACCTCTTCTCTGTTTACAATATCATTTTCCTTAACCCTCTCACTTTGCACAACAAATCGACCAAAGCACCCCATATCTGCCACTCTATCATCAAACACATTCAACAAACCTTCAAAATACTCACTCCATCTCCTTCTCACATCACCACAACTTGTTATCACCTCCCCATTTGCGCCCTTCACCGAAGATCCCATTTGCTACCTTGTCTTACGCACTTTATTTACCTCCTTCCAGAACATCTTCTTATTCTCCCTAAAATTTAATGATACTCTCTCACCCCAACTCTCATTTACCCTCTTTTTTACCTCTTGTACCTTTCTCTTGACCTCCTGTCTCTTTCTTTTATACATCTCCCACTCAATTGCATTTTTTCCCTGCAAAAATCGTCCAAATGCCTCCCTCTTCTCTTTCACTAATAATCTTACTTCTTCATCCCACGACTCACTACCCTTTCTAATCAACTCACCTCCCACTCTTCTCATGCCACAAACATCTTTTGCGCAATCCATCACTGATTCCCTACCTACATCCCATTCCTCACCCACTCACCTTACTTCCATTGTTTATCACCTTTTTCAATTCTTTACTCAGTCTCACCTGGTACTTACTCACACAAGTCTCCTTCCCAAGGTCACTTACTCTCACCACCCTCTTCACCCCCAACATTCACTCTTCTTTTCTGAAAACCCATACAAATCATATATATATATATATATATATATATATATATATATATATATATATATATATATATATATATATATATATATATAATTTTTTTTTTTTTTTTTAAACTATTCGCCATTTCCCGCGGTAGCGAGGTAGCGTTAGGGACAGAGGACTGGGCCTTTTTTGGAATATCCTCACCTGGCCCCCTCTGTTCCTTCTGTTCCTTATATATATATATATATATATATTTTATATATATATATATATATATATATACATATATATATATATATATATTTTTTTTTTTTTTGCTTTGTCGCTGTCTCCCGCGTTTGCGAGGTAGCGCAAGGAAACAGACGAAAGAAATGGCCCAACCCACCCCCATACACATGTATATACATACGTCCACACACGCAAATATACATACCTACACAGCTTTCCATGGTTTACTCCAGACGCTTCACATGCCTTGATTCAATCCACTAACAGCACGTCAACCCCGGTATACCATATCGCTCCAATTCACTCTATTCCTTGCCCTTCTTTCACCCTCCTGCATGTTCAGTCCCCGATCACACAAAATCTTTTTCACTCCATCTTTCCACCTCCAATTTGGTCTCCCTCTTCTCCTCGTTCCCTCCACCTCCGACACATATATCCTTTTGGTCAATCTTTCCTCACTCATTCTCTCCATGTGACCAAACCATTTCAAAACACCCTCTTCTGCTCTCTCAACCACGCTCTTTTTATTTCCACATATCTCTCTTACCCTTACGTTACTCACTCGATCAAACCACCTCACACCACACATTGTCCTCAAACATCTCATTTCCAGCACATCCATCCATCCTCTATCCATAGTCCACGCCTCGCAACCATACAACATTGTTGGAACCACTATTCCTTCAAACATACCCATTTTTGCTTTCCGAGATAATGTTCTCGACTTCCACATATTCTTCAAGGCTCCCAGAATTTTCGCCCCCTCCCCCACCCTATGATCCACTTCCACTTCCATGTTTCCATCCGCTGCCAGATCCACTCCCAGATATCTAAAACACTTCACTTCCTCCAGTTTTTCTCCATTCAAACTCACCTCCCAATTGACTTGAACCTCAACCCTACTGTACCTAATAACCTTGCTCTTATTCACATTTACTCTTAACTTTCTTCTTTCAAACACTTTACTAAACTCAGTCACCAGCTTCTGCAGTTTCTTACATGAATCAGCCACCAGCGCTGTATCATCAGCGAAAAACAACTGACTCACTTCCCAAGGTCTCTCATCCACAACAGACTGCATACTTGCCCCTCTTTCCAAAACTCTTGCATTCACCTCCCTAACAACCCCATCCATAAACAAATTAAACATCCATGGAGACATCACACACCTCTGCCGCAAACCTACATTCAGTAAGAACCATTCACTTTTCTTTCTTCCTACACGTACACATGCCTTACATCCGCGATAAAAACTATTCACTGCTTCTAACACCTTGACTTCCACACTATATATTCTTAAAACCTTCCAAAGAGCATTTCTATCAACTCTATCATATGCCTTCTCCAGATCCATAAATGCTACATAAAAATACATTTGTTTTTCTAAGTATTTCTCACATACATTCTTCAAAGCAAACACCGGATCCAAACATCGTCTACCACTTCTAAAACCACACTGCTCTTCCCCAATCTGATGCTCTGTACATGCCTTCACCTCTCAATCAATACCCTCTCATATAATTTACCAGGAATAGTCAACAAACTTATACCTCTGTAATTTGAGCACTCACTCTTATCCCCTTTGCCTTTGTACAATGGCACTATGCAAGCATTCCTCCAATCCTCAGACACCTCACCATGAATAATACATACATTAAATAACCTTACCAACGTGTCAACAATACGGTCACCCCCTTTTTTAATAACTTCCACTGCAATACCATCCAAACCTGCTGCCTTGCCGGCTTTCATCTTCCGTAGAGGTTTTGCTACCTCTACTCTATTTACCAAATCATTTTCCTTAACCCTCTCACTTTCCACACCACCTCGAACAAAACACCCTATATCTGCCACTCTATCATCAAACACATTCAAAAAGTCTTCAAAATACTCACTCCATCTCCTTCTCACATGATCACTACTTGTTATCACCTCCCCATTAGCCCCCTTCACTGACGTTCCCATTTGCTCCCTTGTCTTACGCACTTTATTTACCTCCTTCCAGAACATCTTTTTATTCTCCCTGAAATTTAATGATACACTCTCACCCCAACTCTCATTTGCCCTCTTTTTCACCCCCTGCACCTTTTTCTTGACCTCCTGCCTCTTTGTTTTATACCTCTCCCACTCATTGGCATTTTTTCCATGCAAAAATCCTCCAAATGCCTCTCTCTTCTCTTTCACAAATAATCTTACTTCATCATCCCACCACTCACTAGTTTTTCTGATCAACCCACCTCCCACGCTTCTCGTGCCACAAGCATCTTTTGCGCATGCCATCACTGCTTCCCTAAATACATCCCATTCCTCCCCCACTCCCCTCACCTCCTTTGTTCTAAACTTTTTCCATTCTACACTCAATCTCTCCTGGTACTTCCTCACACAAGTCTCCTTCCCAAGCTCACTTACTCTCACCACTCTCTTCACCCCAACATTCTCTCTTCTTTTCTGAAAACCCCCACAAATCTTCACCTTCGCCTCCACAAGATAATGATCACACATCCCTCAAGTTGCACCTCTCAGCACATTAACATCCAAAAGTCTCTCTTTCGTGCGTCTATCAATTAGCACCTAATCCAATAACGCTGTCTGGCTATCTCTCCTACTTACATACGTATACTTATGTATATCTCGCTTTTAAAACCAGGTATTCCCAATCACCAGTCCTTTTTCAGCACATAAATCTACAAGCTCTTCACCATTTCCATTTACAACAATGAACACTGAATGTATACCAATTATTCCATCAACTGCCACATTACTCACCTTTGCATTCAAATCACCCATCACTATAACCCGGTCTTGTGCATCAAAACCACTAACACACTCATTCAGCTGCTCCAAAACACTTGCCTCTCATGATCTTTCTTCTCATGCGCAGGTGCATATGTACCAATAATCACCAATCTCTCTACATCAACTTTCAGTTTTACCCATATCACTCTAGAATTTGCTTTCTTACACTATCACATACTCTCACAACTACTTATTCAGAAGTAGTGCTACTCCTTCCCTTGCTCTTGTCCTCTCACTAACCCCTGACTTTACTCCCAAGACATTCCCAAACCACTCTTCCCCTTTACCCTTGAGCTTCGTTTCACTCAGAGCCAAAACATCCAGGTTCCTTTCCTCAAACATACTACCTATCTCTCCTTTCTTCACATCCTGGTTACATCCACACACATTTAGACACCCCAATCTGAGCCTTCGAGGAGGATGAACACCCCTTGCGTGACTCCTTCTTCTGTTTCCCCTTTTAGAAAGTTAAAATACAAGGAGGGGAGGGTTTCAGGCCCTCGCTCCCGTCCCCTATAGTCGCCTTCTACGACACGTGAGGAATGCTAGTGAAGTATTCTTTCTCCCATATCCCAAGGGATAAAGGCATATATATATATATATATATATATATATATATATATATATATATATATATATATATATATATATATATATATATATATATATATATATATATATATATATATATTTTTTTTTTTTTTTTTTTGCTTTGTCGCTGTCTCCCGCGTTTGCGAGGTAGCGCAAGGAAACAGACGAAAGAAATGGCCCAACCAATCCCCATACACATGTATATACATACACGTCCACACACGCAATATACATACCTACACAGCTTTCCATGGTTTATCCCAGACGCTTCACATGCTATGATTCAATCCATTGACAGCACGTCAACCCCGTTATACCACATCGATCCAATTCACACTATTCCTTGCCCTCCTTTCACCCTCCTTCATGTTCAGGCCCCGATCACACAAAATCTTTTTCACTCCATCTTTCCACCTCCAATATGGTCTCCCACTTTTCCTCGTTCCCTCCACCTACGACACATATATCCACTTGAACAATCTTTCCTCACTCATTCTCTCCATGTGCCCAAACCACTTCAAAACACCCTCTTCTGCTCTCTCAACCACGCTCTTTTTATTTCCACACATCTCTCTTAACCTTACGTTACTTACTCGACCAAACAACCTCACACCACGCATTGTCCTCAAACATCTCATTTCCAGCACATCCACCCTCCTGCGTACAACTCTATCCATAGCCCACGCCTCGCAACCATACAAAATTGTTGAAACCACTATTCCTTCAAACATACCTATTTTTGCTTTTCGAGATAATGTTCTCGACTTCCACACATTCTTTAAGGCTCCCAGGATTTACGCCCCCTCCCCCACCCTATGACCTACTTCCGCTTCCATGGTTCCATCCGCTGCCAGATCCACTCCCAGATATCTAAAACACTTTACTTCCTCCAGTTTTTCTCCATTCAAACTTACCTCCCAACTGACTTGACCCTCAACCCTACTGTACCTAATAACCTTGCTCCTATTCACATTTACTCTTAACTTTCTACTTTCACACACTTTGCCAAACTCAGTAACCAGCTTCTGCAGTTTCTCACATGACTCAGCCACCAGCGCTGTATCATCAGCGAACAACAACTGACTCACTTCCCAAGCTCTCTCATCCACAACTGACTTCATACTTGCCCCTCTTTCCAAAACTCTTGCATTCACCTCCCTAACAAGCCCATCCATAAACAAATTAAACAACCATGGAGACATCACACACCCCTGCCGTAAACCTACATTCACTGAGAACCAATCACTTTCCTCTCTTCCTACACGTACACATGCCTTACATCCTCGATAAAAACTTTTCACTGCTTCTAACAACTTTCCTCCCACACCATATATTCTTAATACCTTCCACAGAGCATCTCTATCAACTCTATCATATGCCTTCTCCAGATCCATAAATGCTACATACAAATCCATTTGCTTTTCTAAGTATTTCTCACATACATTCTTCAAAGGAAACACCTGATCCACACATCCTCTACCACTTCTGAAACCACACTGCTCTTCCCCAATCTGATGCTCTGTACATGCCTTCACCCTCTCAATCAATTCCCTCCCATATAATTTACCAGGAATACTCAACAAACTTATACCTCTGTAATTTGAGCACTCACTCTTATCCCCTTTGCCTTTGTACAATGGCACTATGCACGCATTCCGCCAATCCTCAGGCACCTCACCATGAGTCATACATACATTAAATAACCTTACCAACCAGTCAACAATACAGTCACCCACTTTTTTAATAAATTCCACTGTAATACCATCCAAACCTGCTGCCTTGCCGGCTTTCATCTTCCGCATATATATATATATATATATATATATATATATATATATATATATATATATATATATATATATATATATATATATATATATATATGTATATATATATATATATATATATATATATATATATATATATATATATATATATATATATATATATATATATATATATATATATATATATATATATATATATATATATATATATATATATATATATATATATTAGTGAAAGAGATAGGTAGTATGTTTGAGGATGGAAGGCATCATTGAAGAGATTCCTGGTGTGGCGTTGTGTAGCAGAGAGGATTGTTTGTGCTGTAGTCGTACACGACCATCGCGTCTCCCATCTGGATCAGAGACAGCTGGAGGCCCACCACCATGTATGGCAAACAGGCCAGCGGTAGCCAGAGCCACGTCTGCATCACACCCACACCCAACACCCACATTCCAACAAGGCTGTCTGTCCACACTCCACGAGACCACACTCGCCAGTCGCCACTCCAGACTCTAAATTGTTTCTTACATTTTTCATATGTATATATATGTATGTGTGTGTGTGTGTGTATGTGCGTATGTATGTGTATGTGTGTGTATGTGTATATGTATATATATATGTATGTTATCCCTGGGGATAGGGGTGAAAGAATACTTCCCACGTATTCCTCGCGTGTCGTAGAAAGCGACTAGAGGGGACGGGAGCGGGGGGCCAGATAATTCTCCCCTCCTTGTATTAACTTTCTAAAATGGGAAACAGAAGAAGGAGTCACGCGGGGAGTGCTCATCCTCCTCGAAGGCTCAGAGTGGGGTGCCTAAATGTGTGTGGATGTAACCAAGATATGAAAAAAGGAGAGATAGGTAGTATGTTTGAGGAAAGGAACCTGGATGTTTTGGCTCTGAGTGAAACGAAGCTCAAGGGTAAAGGGGAAGAGTGGTTTGGAAATGTCTGGGGAGTAAAGTCAGGGTTAGTGAGAGGACAAGAGCAAGGGAAGGAGTAGCAATACTCCTGAAACAAGAGTTGTGGGAGTATGTGATAGAGTGTAGGAAAGTAAATTCTCGATTAATATGGGTAAAACTGAAAGTTGATGGAGAGAGGTGGGTGATTATTGGTGCATATGCACCTGGGCATGAGAAGAAAGATCAAGAGAGGCAAGTGTTTTGGGAGCAGCTGAATGAGTGTGTTAGTGGTTTAGATGCACGAGACCGGGTTATAGTGATGGGTGATTTGAATGCAAAGGTGAGGAATGTGGCAGTTGAGGGAATAATTGGTATACATGGGGTGTTCAGTGTTGTAAATGGAAATGGTGAAGAGCTTGTAGATTTATGTGTTGAAAAAGGACTGATGATTGGGAATACCTGGTTTAAAAAGCGAGATATACATAAGTATACGTATGTAAGTAGGAGAGATGGCCAGAGAGCGTTATTGGATTACGTGTTAATTGACAGGCGTGCGAAAGAGAGACTTTTGGATGTTAATGTGCTGAGAGGTGCAACTGGAGGAATGTCTGATCATTATCTTGTGGAGGCTAAGGTGAAGATCTGTATGGGTTTTCAGAAAAGAAGAGTGAATGTTGGGGTGAACTGGGTGGTGAGAGTAAGTGAGCTTGAGAAGGAGACCTGTGTGAGGAAGTACCAGGAGAGACTGAGTACAGAATGGAAAAAGGTGAGAACAATGAAAGCAAGGGGAGTGGGGGAGGAATATGATGTATTTAGGGAATCAGTGATGGATTGCGCAAAAGATGCTTGTGGCATGAGAAGAGTGGGAGGTGGGTTGATTAGAAAGGGTAGTGAGTGGTGGGATGAAGAAGTAAGAGTATTAGTGAAAGAGAAGAAAGAGGCATTTGGACGATTTTTGCAGGGAAAAAATGCAAATGAGTGGGAGATGTATAAAAGAAAGAGACAGGAGGTCAAGAGAAAGGTGCAAGAGGTGAAAAAAGGGCAAATGAGAGTTGGGGTGAGAGAGTATCATTAAATTTTAGGGAGAATAAAAAGATGTTCTGGAAGGAGGTAAATAAAGTGCGTAAGACAAGGGAGCAAATGGGAACTTCAGTGAAGGGCGCAAATGGGGAGGTGATAACAAGTAGTGGTGATGTGAGAAGGAGATGTAGTTAGTATTTTGAAGGTTTGTTGAATGTGTTTGATGATAGAGTGGCAGATATACGGTGTTTTGGTCGAAATGGTGTGCAAAGTGAGAGGGTTAGGGAAAATGATTTGGTAAACAGAGAAGAGGTAGTGAAAGCTTTCCGGAAGATGAAAGCCGGCAAGGCTACAGGTTTGGATGGTATTGCAGTGGAATTTATTCAAAAAGGGGGTGACTGTATTGTTGACTGGTTGGTAAGGTTATTTAATGTATGTATGACTCATGGTGAGGTGCCTGAGGATTGGCGGAATGCGTGCAAAGTGCCATTGTACAAAGGCAAAGGGGATAAGAGTGAGTGCTCAAATTACAGAGGTATAAGTTTGTTGAGTATTCCTGGAAAATTATATGGGAGGGTATTGATTGAGAGGGTGAAGGCATGTACAGAGCATCAGATTGGGGAAGAGCAGTGTGGTTTCAGAAGTGTTAGAGGATGTGTGGATCAGGTGTTTGCTTTGAAGAATGTATGTGAGAAATACTTAGAAAAGCAAATGGATTTGTATGTAGCATTTATGGATCTGGAGAAGGCATATGAGAGAGTTGATAGAGATGCTCTGTGGAAGGTATTAAGAATATATGGTGTGGGAGACAAGTTGTTAGAAGCAGTGAAAAGCTTTTATCGAGGATGTAAGGCATGTGTACGTGTAGGAAGAGAGGAAAGTGATTGGTTCTCTGTGAATGTAGGTTTGCGGCAGGGGTGTGTGATGTCTCCATGGTTGTCTAATTTGTTTATGGATGGGGTTGTTAGGGAGATGAATGCAAGAGTTTTGGAAAGAGGGGCAAGTATGAAGTCTGTTGGGGATGAGAGAGCTTGGGAAGTGAGTCAGTTGTTGTTCGCTGATGATACAGCGCTGGTGGCTGATTCGTGTGAGAAACTGCAGAAGCTGGTGACTGAGTGTGGTAAAGTGTTTGAAAGAAGAAAGTTAAGAGTAAATGTGAATAAAAGCAAGGTTATTAGGTACAGTAGGGTTGAGGGTCAATTCAATTGGGAGGTGAGTTTGAATGGAGAAAAACTGGAGGAAGTGAAGTGTTTTAGATATCTGGGAGTGGATCTGGCAGCGGATGGAACCATGGAAGCGGAAGTGGATCATAGGGTGGGGGAGGGGGCGAAAATTCTGGGAGCCTTGAAGAATGTGTGGAAGTCGAAAACATTATTTCGGAAAGCAAAAATGGGTATGTTTGAAGGAATAGTGGTTCCAACAATGTTGTATGGTTGCGAGGTTGACCTGCTGTCAGTGGATTGAATCAAGGCATGTGTATGGGGGTGGGTTGGGCCATTTCATTCGTCTGTTTCCTTGCGCTACCTCGCAAACGCGGGATACAGCGACAAAAAAAAAAAAAAAAATATATATATATATATATATATATATATATATATATATATATATATATATATCTATATACATATATATATATATATATATATATATATATATATATATATATATATATATATATATATATATATATATATATATATATATATATATATATATATATATATATATATATGTATATATATATATATATATATATATATATATATATATATATATATATATATATATATATATATATATATATATAATTATTTATATATAGTTATTTATCCCTGGGGATAGGGGTTAAAGAATACTTCCCACGCATTCCTCGCATGTCGTAGAAGGCGACTAGAGGGGACGGGAGCGTGGGGGCAGGAATACTCCCAACCTTGTATTGTTTTTTTAAGTTTTTAAAATGGGAAACAGAAGAAGGAGTCTCGCGGGGAGTGCTCATCCTCCTCGAAGGCTCAGACTGGGGGTCTAAATGTGTGTGGATGTAACCAAGATGTGAAAAAAGGAGAGATAGGTAGTATGTTTGAGGAAAGTAACCTGGATGTTTTGTATATGAGTGAAACGAAGCTCAATGATAAAGGGGAAGAGTGGTTTGGGAATGTCTTGGGAGTAAAGTCAGGGGTTAGTGAGAGGACAAGAGCAAGGGAAGGAGTAGCAGTACTTCTGAAACAGGAGTTGTGGGAGTATATGATAGAATGTAAGAAAGTAAATTCTCGATTAATATGGGTAAAACTGAAAGTTGATGGAGAGAGATGGTTGATTATTGGTGCATATGCACCTGGGCATGAGAAGAAAGATCATGAGAGGCAATTGTTTTGGGAGCAGCTGAATGAGTGTGTTAGTGGTTTTGATGCAGGAGTCCGGGTTATAGTGATTGGTGATTTGAATGCAAAGGTGAGTAATGTGGCAGTTGAGGGAATAATTGGTATACATGGGGTGTTCAGTGTTGTAAATGGAAATGGTGAAGAGCTTGTAGATTTATGTGCTGAAAAAGGACTGGTGATTGGGAATACTTGGTTTAAAAAGCGAGATATACATAAGTATACGTATTTAAGAAGGAGAGATGGCCAGGGAGCGTTATTGGATTACGTGTTAATTGACAGGCGCGCGAAAGAGAGACTTTTGGATGTTAATGTGCCGACAGGTGCAACTTGAGCGATGTCTGATCATTATCTTGTGGAGGCAAAGGTGGAGATTTGTATGGGTTTTCAGAAAAGAAGAGTGAATGTTGGGGTGAATAAGGTGGTGAGAGTAAGTGAGCTTGGGAAGGAGACTTGTGTGAGTAAGTACCAGGAGAGACTGAGTACAGAATGGAAAAAGGTGAGAACAATGGAAGAAAGGGGAGTGGGGGAGGAATGGGATGTATTTAGGGAATCAGTGATGGATTGCGCAAAAAATGCTTGTGGCATGAGAAGAGTGGGAGGTGGGTTGATTAGAAAGGGTAGTGAGTGGTGGGATGAAGAAGTAAGATTATTAGTGAAAGAGAAGAGAGAGGCATTTGGACGATTTTTGAAGGGAAAAAATGCAATTGAGTGGGAGATGTATAAAAGAGAGAGACAGGAGGTCAAGAGAAAGGTGCAAGAGGTGAAAAAGAGGGCAAATGAGAGTTGGGGTGAGAGAGTATCATTAAAATTTAGGGAGAATAAAAAGATGTTCTGGAAGGAGGTAAATAAAGTGCATAAGAGAAGGGAGCAAATGGGAACTTCAGTGAAGGGCGCAAATGGGAAGGTGTTAACAAGTAGTGGTGATGTGAGAAGGAAATGGGTTGAGTATTTTTAAGGTTTGTTGAATATGTTTGATGATAGAGTGGCAGATATAGGGTGTTTTGGTCGAGGTGGTGTGCAAAGTGAGAGGGTTAGGGAAAATGATTTGGTACATAGAGAAGAGGTAGTAAAATCTTTGCGGAAGATGAAAGCCGGCAAGGCAGCAGGTTTGGATGGTATTGCAGTGGAATTTATTAAAAAAGGGGGTGACTGTATTATTGACTAGTTGGTAAGGTTATTTAATGTATGTATGACTCATGGTGAGGTGCTTGAGGATTGGAGGAATGCGTGCATAGTGCCATTGTACAAAGGCAAAGGGGATAAGAGTGAGTGCTCCAATTTCAGAGGTATAAGTTTGTTGAGTATTCCTGGTAAATTATATGGGAGGGTATTGATTGAGAGGGTGAAGGCATGTACAGAGCACCAGATTGGGGAAGAGCAGTGTGGTTTCAGAAGTGGTAGAGGATGTGTGGATCAGGTGTTTGCTTTGAGGAATGTATATGAGAAATACTTAGAAAAGCAAATGGATTTGTATGTAGCATTTATGGATCTGGAGAAGGCATATGATAGAGTTGATAGAGATGCTCTGTGGAAGGTATTAAGAATATATGGTTTGGGAGGCAAGTTGTTAGAAGCAGTGAAAAGTTTTTATCGAGGATGTAAGGCATGTGTACGTGTAGAAGAGACGGAAGTTATTGGATCTCAGTGAATGTAGGTTTGCGGCAGGGGTGTGTGATGTCTCCATGGTTGTTCAATTTGTTTATGGATGGGGTTATTAGGGAGGTGAATGCAAGAGTTTTGGAAAGAGGGGCAAGTATGAAGTCTGTTGGGGATGAGAGAGCTTGGGAAGTGAGTCGGTTGTTGTTCGCTGATGATATAGGGCTGGTGGCTGATTCATGTGAGAAACTGCAGAAGCTGGTGACTGAGTTTGGTAAAGTGTGTGAAAGAAGAAAGTTAAGAGTAAATGTGAATAAGAGGAAGGTTCTTAGGTACAGTAGGGTTGAGGGTCAAGTCAATTGGGATGTAAGTTTGAATGGAGAAAAACTGGAGGAAGTAAAGTGATTTAGATATATGGGAGTGGATCTGGCAGCGGATGGAACCATGGAAGCGGAAGTGGATCGTAGGGTGGTTAGGGGGCGAAAGTTCTGGGAGCCTTTAAGAATGTGTGGAAGTCGAGAACATTATCTCGGAAAGCAAAAATGGGTATGTTTGAAGGAATAGTGGTTCCAACAATGTTGTATGGTTGCGAGGCGTGGGCTATAGGTAGAGTTGTGCGCAGGAGCATGGATGTGCTGGAAATGAGATGTTTGAGGACAATGTGTGGTATGAGGTGGTTTGATCGAGTAAGTAACGTAAGGGTAAGAGAGATGTGTGGAAATAAAAAGAGCGTGGTTGAGAGAGCAGAAGATGATGTTTTGAAATGGTTTGGGCACATGGAGAGAATGAGTGAGGAAAGATTGACCAAGAGGATATATGTATCGGAGGTGGAGGGAACGAGGAGAAGTGGGAGACCAAATTGGAGGTGGAAAGATGGAGTGAAAAAGATTTTGTGTGATCGGGGCCTGAACATGCAGGAGGGTGAAAGGAGGGCAAGGAATAGAGTGAATTGGATCGATGTGCATACCGGGGTTGACGTGCTATCAGTGGATTGAATCAGGGCATGTGAAGCGTCTGGGGTAAACCATGGAAAGCTGTGTAGGTATGTATATTTGCGTGTGTGGACGTATGTATATACATGTGTATGGGGGTGGGTTGGGCCATTTCTTTCGTCTCTTTCCTTGCGCTACCTCGCAAACGCGGGAGACAGCGACAAAGCAAAAAAAAAAAGAAGTGGTAGAGGATATGTGGATCAGGTGTTTGCTTTGAAGAATGTATGTGAGAAATACTTAGAAAAGCAAATGGATTTGTATGTAGCATTTATGGATCTGGAGAAGGCATATGATAGAGTTGATAGAGATGCTCTGTGGAAGGTATTAAGAATATATGGTGTGGGAGGCAAGTTGTTAGAAGCAGTGAAAAGTTTTTATCGAGGATGTAAGGCATGTGTACGTGTAGGAAGAGAGGAAAGTGATTGGTTCTCAGTGAATGTAGGTTTGCGGCAGGGGTGTGTGATGTCTCCATGGTTGTTTAATTTGTTTATGGATGGGGTTGTTAGGGAGGTAAATGCAAGAGTCCTGGAAAGAGGGGCAAGTATGAAGTCTGTTGGGGATGAGAGAGCTTGGGAAGTGAGTCAGTTGTTGTTCGCTGATGATACAGCGCTGGTGGCTGATTCATGTGAGAAACTGCAGAAGCTGGTGACTGAGTTTGGTAAAGTGTGTGGAAGAAGAAAGTTAAGAGTAAATGTGAATAAGAGCAAGGTTATTAGGTACAGTAGGGTTGAGGGTCAAGTCAATTGGGAGGTGAGTTTGAATGGAGAAAAACTGGAGGAAGTGAAGTGTTTTAGATATCTGGGAGTGGATCTGTCAGCGGATGGAACCATGGAAGCGGAAGTGGATCATAGGGTGGGGGAGGGGGCGAAAATTTTGGGAGCCTTGAAAAATGTGTGGAAGTCGAGAACATTATCTCGGAAAGCAAAAATGGGTATGTTTGAAGGAATAGTGGTTCCAACAATGTTGTATATTTGCGAGGCGTGGGCTATGGATAGAGTTGTGCGCAGGAGGATGGATGTGCTGGAAATGAGATGTTTGAGGACAATGTGTGGTGTGAGGTCTTTTGATCGAGTAAGTAACGTAAGGGTAAGAGAGATGTGTGGAAATAAAAAGAGCGTGGTTGAGAGAGCAGAAGAGGGTGTTTTGAAATGGTTTGGGCACATGGAGAGAATGAGTGAGGAAAGATTGACCAAGAGGATATATGTGTCGGAGGTGGAGGGAACGAGGAGAAGAGGGAGACCAAATTGGAGGTGGAAAGATGGAGTGAAAAAGATTTTGTGTGATCGGGGCCTGAACATGCAGGAGGGTGAAAGGAGGGCAAGGAATAGAGTGAATTGGAGTGATGTGGTATACAGGGGTTGACGTGCTGTCAGTGGAGTGAATCAAGGCATGTGAAGCGTCTGGGGTAAACCATGGAAAGCTGTGTAGGTATGTATATTTGCGTGTGTGGACGTGTGTGTGTACATGTGTATGGGGGGGGGGGTTGGGCCATTTCTTTCGTCTGTTTCCTTGCGCTACCTCGCAAACGCGGGAGACAGCGACAAAGTATAAAAAAAAAAAAAAAAAAAAAAAAAAAAAAAATATATATATATATATGTGTGTGTGTGTGTGTGTGTGTGTGTGTGTCATCTCTGCGGATAGTCGAGAAAGAATACATCCCAAGCATTCGTCACGTGTCTTAGAAGGCGACTAGAGGGTACAGGAGCGGGGGGCCAGAAATCCTCCACTCCTTGTATTTTAACTTTGTAAAATGGGAAACAGAGGAAGGAGTCACGCGGGGAGTGCTCATCCTCCTCTAAGGCTCAGATTGGGGTGTCGAAATGTGTATGGATGTAACCAAGATGAGAATAAAGTTGAGATAGGTAGTATGTTTGAGGAAAGGAACCTAGATGTTTTGGCTCTGAGTGAAACGAAGCTCATGGGTTAAGGGGAAGAGTGGTTTGGGAATGTGTTTTGAGTAAAGTCAGGAGATAGTGAGAGAACAAGACCATGGGAATTAGTAGCACTACTCCTTAACAGGAGTTGTGGAAATATGTGATAGAATATAAGAAAGTAAATTCTAGATTAATATGGATAAAACTGAAAGTTGAAGGAGATAGATGGGTAATTATTGGTGCATATGCACTTGGGCATGAGAAGAAAGATCATGAGAGGCAAGTGTTTTGGGAGCAGGTAAATGAGTGTGTTAGTGGTTTTGATGCACAAGACCGTGTTGTAGTGATGGGTGATTTGAATGCAAATGTGAGTAATGTTGCAGGTTAGGGGATAATTGGTGTGCATGGGATGTTAAGTGTTGTAAATAGAAATGATGAAGAGCTTGTAGATTTATATGCTGAAAAAGA
This sequence comes from Panulirus ornatus, assembly GCF_036320965.1. Classification (NCBI taxonomy): domain Eukaryota; kingdom Metazoa; phylum Arthropoda; class Malacostraca; order Decapoda; family Palinuridae; genus Panulirus; species Panulirus ornatus. The sequence goes on from NC_092236.1 coordinate 35,052,752, forward strand.
AATGGTGATATGGAATACTTGATTTAAAAAAAAAGGTATACATAATTATACGTATGTAAGTCGGAGAGATGGCCAGAGAGCGTTATTGGATTACATGTTAACTGATTAGCGTGCGAAAGAGAGACTTTTGGATGTTAGTGTGCTAAGAGGTACAACTGGAGGGATGTCTGATCATAATCTTGTGGAGGCGAAGGTGAAGATTTGTAGAGGTTTTCAGAAAAGAAGAGAGAATGTTGGGGTGAAAAGAGTGGTGAGAGTAAGTGAGCTTGGGAAGGACACTTACTTGAGGAAATAGCAGGAGAGACAGAGTATAAATTGGAAAAAGGTGAGAACAAAGGAGGTAAGGGGAGTGCAGGAGAAATGGGATGTATTTAGTGAAGTAATGATGGCTTGCCTAAAAGATGCTTGTGGCATGAGAAGCGTGGAATGTGGGCAGATTAGAAAGGGTAACCTCATCTAATCAACCCACCTCCCACGCTTCTCATGCCAGAAGCATCATTTGTTCAAGCAATCACTGTTTCCCTAAATACATCCCATTCCTCCCCCACTACCCTTACCTCCTTTGTTCTCACCTTTTTCCATTCTGTACTCAGTCTCTCCTGGTACTTCCTCACACAAATCTCCTTCCCAAGCTCACTTACTCTCACCACTCTCTTCACCCGAACATTCTCTCTTCTTTTCTGAAAACCCCCACAAATCTTCACCTTCGCCTCCACAAGATAATGATCAGACATCCCTCCAGTTGCACCTCTCAGCACATTAACGTCCAAAAGTCTCTCTTTTGTGCGTCTATCAATTAACACGTAATCCAATAACGCTCTCTAGCCATCTCTCCTACTTACATACGTATACTTATGTATGTATATATATATATATATATATATATATATATATATATATATATATATATATATATATATATATATATATATATATATATATATATATATATATATATATATACATATATATATATATATGTATTATCCCTGGGGATCAGGGAGAAAGAATACTTCCCACGCATTCCTCACGTGTCGTAGAAGGCGACTAGACGGGACGGGAGGGGGGGGGGCCAGAAATCCTCCCCTCCTTGTATTTTAACTTTCTAAAAAATGGGAAACAGAAGAAGGAGTCACGCGGGGAGTGTTCATCTTCCTCAAAGGCTCAGATTGGGGTGTCTAAATGTGTGTGGATGAAACCAAGATGAGAGAAAAGGAGAGATAGGTAGTATGTTTGAGGAAAGGAACCTGGATGTTCTGGGTCTGAGTGAAACGAAGCTAAAGGGTAAAGGGGAAAAGTGGTTTGGGAATGTCTTGGGAGTAAAGTCAGGGGTTAGTCTAAGGACAATAGCAAGGGAAGGACTAGCACTACTCCTGAAACAGGAATTGTGGGAGTTTGTGATAGAATGTAAGAAAGAAAATTCTAGATTGATATGGGTAAAACTGAAAGTTCCTGCAGAGAGTTGGGTGATTATTGGTACATATGCACCTGGGCATTAGAAGAAAGATCATGAGAGGCAAGTGTTTTGGGAGCAGCTAAATGAGTGTGTTAGTGGTTTTGAATCACAAGACCGGGTTATAGTGATGGGTGATTTAAATGCAAAGGTGAGTAATGTGGCAGTTGAGGGAGAAATTGGTATACATGGGGTGTACAGTGTTGTAAATGTAAATGGTGAAGAGCTTGTAGATTTATGAGCTGAAAAAGGACTGGTGATTGGGAATACCTGGTTTAAAAAACGAGATATACATAAGTATACTTATGTAAGTAGGAGAAATGGCCAGAGAGCGTTATTCAATTACGTGTTATTTGACAAGCGCGTGAAAAAGAGACTTTTTGATGTTAATGTGCTGAGAGGTGGAACTGGAGGGATATCTGATCATTATCTTATGGAGGCGAAGGTAAAGATTTGTATGGGTTTTCGGAAAAGAAGAGAGAATGTTGAGGAGAAGAGGGTGGCGAGAGTAAGTGAGCTTGGGAAGTAGACGTGTGTGAGGAAGTACCAGGAGAGACTGAGTACAGAATGGAAAAAGGTTAGAACAAAGGAGGTAAGGGGAGTGGGGGAGGATGGGATGTATTTAGGGAAGCAGTGATGGAGAGCGGAAAAGATGCTTGTGGCATGAGAATCGTGGGAGGTGGGTTGATTAGAAAGGGTAGTGAGTGGTGGGATGAAGAAGTAAGATTATTAGTGAAAGAGAAGAGAGAGGCATTTGGACGATTTTTGCAGGGAAAAGTTACAAATGAGTGGGAGATATATAAAAGAAAGAGACAGGAGGTCAAGAGAAAGGTGGAAGAGGTGAAAAAGAGGGCAAATGAGAGTTGGGGTGAAAGAGTATCATTAAATTTTACGGAAAAAAAAAGATGTTCAGGAAGCAGGTAAATAAAGTGCGTAAGACAAGGGAGCAAATTGGAAATTCAGTGAAAGGGGCTAATGGGGAGGTGATAACAAGTAGTGTTGGTGTGAGAAGGAGATGGAGTGAGCATTTTGAAGGTTTGTTGAATGTGTTTGATGATAGAGTGGCAGAGATAGGGTGTTTTGGTCGAGGTGGTGTGCAAAGTGAGAGGGTTAGGGAAAATGATTTGGTAAACAGAGAAGAGGTAGTAAAAGCTTTGCAGAAGATGAAAGCCGGCAAGGCAGAAGGTTTGGATGGTATTGCAGTGGAATTTATGAAAAAAATTGGGGACTGTATTGTTGACAAGTTGGTAAAGTTATTTAATGTATGTATGACTCATGGTGAGGTGCCTGAGGATTGGCGGAATGCGTGCATAGTGCCATTCCGCAAAGGGAAAGGGGATAAGAGTAAGTGCTTAAATTACAGAGGTATAAGTTTGTTGACTACTCCTGGTAAATCATATGGGAGAGTATGGATTAAGAGGATGAAGACATGTACAGAGCATCAGATTGGGGAAGAGCAGTGTTGTTTCAGAAGTGGTAGGATGTGTGGATCACGTGTTTGCTTTGAAGAATGTATGTGAGAAATACTTAGAAAAGCAAATAGATTTGAATGTAGCATTTATGGATCTGGAGAAGGCATATGTTTGAGTTGATAGAGATGCTCTGTGGAGGGTACAAAGAATATATGGTGTGGGAAGCAAGTTGTTAGAAGCAGTGAAAAGTTTTTATCGAGGATGTAAGGCATGTGTACGTGTAGGAAGAGAGGAAAGTGATTGGTTCTCAGTGAATATAGGTTTGCGGCAGGGGTGTGTGATGTCTCCATGGTTGTTTGATTTATTTATGGATGGTGTTCTTAGGGAGGTGAATGGATGAGTTTTGGAAAGAGGGGCAAGTATGCAGTCTGTTGTGGATGAGAGAGCTTGGGAAGTGAGTCAGTCGTTGCTCGCAGATGATACAGCGCTGGTGGCTGATCCATGTGAGAAACTGCAGAAGCTTGCGACTGAGTTTGGTAAAGTTTGTGAAAGAAGAAAGTTAAGAGTAAATATGAATAAGAGCAAGGTTATTAGGTACAGTAGGGTTGCGGGTCAAGTCAATTGGGAGGTAAGTTTGAATGGAGAAAAACTGGAGGAAGTATAGTGTTTTAAATATCTGGGAGTGGATCTGGCAGCGGATGGAACCATGGAAGCGGAAGTGAATCATAGGGTGGGGGAGGGGGCGAAAATTCTGGGAGCCCTGAAGAATGTTTGGAAGTCGAGAACATTATCTCCGAAAACAAAAATGGGTATGTTTGAAGGAATATTGTTTCCATCAATTTTGTATGGTTGCGATGTGTGGGCTATGGATGGAGATGTGCGGAGGAGGGTGGATGTGCTAGAAATGAGATGTTTGACGACAATACCTATTGTGAGGTGATTTGATCGAGTAAGTAATGTAAGGATAAGAGAGATGTGGTAAAGTAAAAAGAGCGTGGTTGAGAGAGCAGAAGAGGGTGTTTTGAAATATATATATATATATATATATATATATATATATATATATATATATATATATATATATATATATATATATATATATATATATATATATATATATATATATATATATATATATATATATATATATATATATATATATATATATATATATATATATATATATATATATATATATTATATATATACATATATATATATATATACATCTTTTTTTTTTTCAAACTATTCGCCATTTCCCGCATTAGCGAGGTAGCGTTAAGGACAGAGGACTGGGCCTTTGAGGGAATATCCTCTCCTGGCCCCCTTCTCTGTTCCTTCTTTTGGGGAAAAAAAAAATGATGAGATGGGAGGATTTCCAGCGCCCCGCTCCCTCCCCTTTTAGTCGCCTTCTACGACACGCAGGGAACACGTGGGAAGTATTCTTTCTCCCCTATCTCCATTCTTATACAAATTATTCAAATTAAACCTGGTACCATGCATGCTGTTAATCTAGAGCTCAACAATGCAATGACATCATGATGGTAATTGGTGAAAAATACCTACATGATATTTACATTTCTGAAATGTACAGAAAATAATATATATCCCTTCAGCTGAACAATACATGCAGCAGGGAGGCATTTGTTAAGAACTGAAATGTACACAATGGTTGACTAAGGAGTTTTACACAAATTCTTCCTGTCAGTATCCAGATATATTTTATGGAGTGTCAACATTGACAGTGTTTTGCCCATGATGGAAAAGGTATTGTATCTTTGATATTATCAATACCAAGCATAAATTGAAGCAGTCTCTCAAACCCAAGACCAAAACCTCCTGATGGAGCACCACCACCAAGCCTTCTTAAGTCCAGGTACCAATCAAGTTTGTCCAAGAGATGAAGCTGCTGAAGTCGATGCCGGAGCAAATGAACACGGTACTCCCTAAGTCCACCTCCAGCCACCTCTCCAACCTCTGGTAGCAGCAGGTCTACAGCAAGAGCCTATAGATACAAAATAAGAAGCATGTGGAAAGTATAAAGAATAACATTGCCTCTTCATCGTGGGTTTGTCTTTACGTAAGAAACATTTTACCACATGAAGCATCATGATTTATTGGGAAGAGGCAACATATCTAGTGAGCAAGTCTTGGTGAATGGGAAAGTGACAAATGAGAAGGTAATGAAAGCACTGAGCAGAGTGAAATATAAAGTGTCATGAGGACACTTATATATATATATATATATACATATATATACATATATATATATACATATATATACAGTGAGAAACTGCAGAAGCTAGTGACTGAGTTTGGTAAAGTGTGTGAAAGAAGAAAGTTAAGAGTAAATGTGAATAAGAGCAAGGTTATTAGGTACAGTAGGGTTG
>NC_092236.1:35058106-35187419 GCF_036320965.1 Panulirus ornatus
CAGTTGTAAATGGAAATGGCGAAGAGCTTGTTGATTTATGTGCTGAAAAAGGACTAGTGATTGGAATATCTGGTTTAAAAAGAGCGATATACATAAGTATACATATGTAAATAGAGACATTGTCAGAGAGCATTATTGGATTATGTGTTAATTGATAGGCGAGCGAAAGAGAGACTTTTGGATGTTAATGTGCTAAGAGGTGCAACTGGAGGGATGTCAGATCATTATCTTGTGGAGGCAAAGGTGAAGATTTTGTAGAGGTTTTCAGAAAAGAAGAGAGAATGTTGGGGTGAAGAGAGTGGTGAGAGTAAGTGAGCTTGGGAAGGAGACTTGTTTAAGGTAGTACCAGGAGAGACTGAGTTGAGAATGGAAAAAGGTGAGAACAAAGGATGTGAGGGGAGTGGGGGAGGAATGGGATGTATTTAGGGAAGCAGTGATGGCTTGCGCAAAAGATGCTTGTGGCATGAAAAGCGTGGGAGGTGGCAGATTAGAAAAGTGTAGTGAGTGGTGGGATGAAGAAGTAAGTTTTATTAGTGAGGCAGAAGAGAGAGGCATTTGGACAATTTTTGCAGGGAAATAATGCAAATGAGTGGGAGATTATAAAAGAAAGAGGCAGGTCAAGAGAATGGTGCAAGAGGTGAAAAAGAGGGCAAATGAGAGTTGGGGTGAGAGAGTATCATTTAATTTTAGAACGAATATAAAGATGTTTGAAGGAGGTAAATAAAGTGCGTAAGACAAGGGAACAAATGGAAACATCAGTGAAGGGGGCTAATGGGTAGGTGATAACAAGTAGTGGTGATGGGAGAAGGAAATGGAGTGAGTATTTTGGAGGTTTGTTAAATGTGTTTGATGATAGAGTGGTAGATATAGTGTGTTAGGTTGAGTGGTGTGCAAAGTGAGAGGGTTAGGGAGATTGAATGGTAAACAGAGAGGGTGGTGAAAGCTTTGTGGAAGATGAAAACCGGCAAGGCAACGGGTTTTGGATGGTATTGCAGTGGAATTATTTAAAAAGGGCCTGACTGTGATGTTGACTGGTTGGTAAGGATATTTAATGTATGCATGACTCATAGTGAGGTGCCTCAGGACTGGCGAATGCATGCATAGTGCCATCATACAAAGGCAAAGGGGATAAAAGTGAGTGCTCAAATTACAGAGGTTATAAGTTTGTTGAGCATATCCTTGAAAATTATATGGGAGGATATGATTGAGAGGGTGAAGGCATGTACAGAACATCAGACTGGGCAAGAGCAGTGTGGTTTCAGAAGTGGTAGAAGGGTGTGTGGATCAGGTGTTTGCTTTGAAATATGTAAGTGAGAACTACTTAGAATAGCAAATGGATTTGTATGTAGCATTTATGGATCTGAAGAAGGCATATAATAGAGTTGATAGAGATGCTCTTTGGAAGGTATTAAGAATATATGGTGTGGGAGGCAAGTTGTTAGAAGCAGTGAAAAGTTTTTATCGAGAATGTAAGGAATGTGTACGTGTAGAAGGAAGAGGAAAGTGATTGGTTCTCAGCGAATGTTGGTTTGCGGCAAGGGTATGTGATATCTCCATGGTTGTTTTAATTTGTTTATGGATGGGGTTGTTAGGGAGGTGAATGCAAGAGTTTTGGAAAGAGGGCAAGTATTCAGTCTGTTGTGGATGAGAGAGCTTGGAAGTGAGTCATTTGTTGTTCGCTGATGATACAGCACTGGTGGCGGATTCAGGTGAGAAAATGCAGAAGCTAGTGACTGAGTTTTGGTAAAGTGTGTGAAAGAAGAAAGCTGAGAGTAAATGTGAATAAGAGCAAGGTTATTAGTACAACAGGTTGAGGGACAAGTTAATTGGGAGGTAAGTTTGAATGGAGAAAAACTGGAGAAGTAAAGTGTTTTAGATATCTGGGAGTAGATCTGGCAGTGGACGGAACCATAGAAGCAGAAGTGAATCATAGTGTGGGGAAGGGGGCGAAAAATCTGGAGCGTTAAAAAATGTGTGTAAGTCGAGAACGTTATCTTGGAAAGCAAAAATGGGTATGTTTGAAGGAATGGTAGTTCCAACAATGTTATATGGTTGCAAGGCGTGGGCTATGTAGAGTTGTGCGGAGGAGGGTGGATGTGCTGTGGAAATGAGATGTTTGAGGACAATATGTGGTGTGAGGTGGTTTGATCGAGTAAGTAATGAAAGGGTAAGAGAGATAATAAAAAGAGTGTGGTTGAAAGAGCAGAAGAGGGTGTTTTGAAATGGTTTGGTCACATGGAGAGAATGAGTGAGGAAAGATTGACCAAGAGGATGTATATGTCCAGAGGTGGAGGGAATGAGAAGTGGGAGACCAAATTGGAGATGGGAAGATGGAGTGAAAAAGATCTTGAGTAAATCGGGGCCTGAAAATGCAGGAACATGAAAGGCGTGCAAGAAATAGAGTGAATTGGAACAATGTGGAATTCCGGGGGTTGACGTGCTGTCAGTGAATTGAACTAGGGGATGTGAAGCATCTGGGATAAACCATGGAAAGTTTTGTGGACCTGGATGTGGAATGGGAGCTGTGTTTTCGGTGAATTACACATGACAGGTAGAGACTAATTGTGAACGAATGTGGCCTTTGTTGTCTTTTTCCTAGCACTACCTCGTGCACATGCAGGGGGAGGGGGCTGTCATTTCATGTGTAGTGAGGTGGCGATGGGAATGAATAAGGGCAGACAGTATGAATTATATATAATTTTATTTTGCTTTGTCGCTGTCTCCTGCGTTATGAGTAGCGCATGGAAACAGACAAAAGAATGGCCCAATCCACCCACATACACATGTATATACATACACGTCCACACACGCAAATATACATACCTATACATCTCAACGTATACATATATATACACACACAGACATAAACATATATACACATGTACAATATTTCATACTATCTGCTTTTATTCATTCCCATCGCCACCATCGCCACAATGAAATAACAACCCCCTTCCCCCCTCATGTGTGCGAGGTAGCGCTAGGAAAAGACAACGAAGGCCACATTCGTTCACAATTATTCTCTAGCTCTCATGTGATAATGCACCGAAAAACACAGCTCCCTTTCCACATCCAGGCCCCACTGAACTTTCCAGGGTTTACCCCAGAACCTTCACATACCCTGGTTCAATCCATTGACAGCACGTTGACCCCGGTATACCACATCGTTCCAATTCACTCTATTCCTTGCGCGCCTTTCACACCTCCTGCATGTTCAGGCCCCGATCACTCAAAATCTTTTTCACTCATCTTTCCACCTCCAATTTGGTCTCCCACTTCTCGTACCCTCCACCTCTGACACATAATATCCTCTTTGTCAATCTTTCCTCACTCATTCTCTCCATGTGACCAAACATTTGAAAACACCCTCTTCTGCTCTCTCAACCACACTCTTTTTATCACCACACATCCCTCTTACCCTATTATTTACTTACTCGATCAAACCACCTCACACCACATATTGTCCTCAAAACATCTCATTTCCAGTACATCCACCCTCCTCCGCACAACTGTATCCATAGCCCACGCCTCGCAACCATATAGCATTGTTGGAATGTGGCCTTGTTGTCTTTTCCTAGCGCTACCTCGCATGCATGCAGGGGGAGGGGGCTGTCCTTTCATGTGTGACAGGGTGGCGACGTGAATGAATATGGGCAGACAGTATGAATTATGTACATGTTTATATATGTGTATGTCTGTGTATATATATATATTTGTGGGTGATTCGAATTCAAAGGTGAGTAATGTGGCAGTTGAGGGAATAGTTAGTGTACATGGGGTGTTCAGTGTTGTAAATGGAAATGGCGAAGAGCTTGTTGATTTATGTGCTGAAAAAGGACTAGTGATTGGGAATATCTGGTTTAAAAAGAGCGATATACATAAGTATACATATGTAAATAGGAGACATTGTCAGAGAGCATTATTGGATTATGTGTTAATTGATAGGCGAGCGAAAGAGAGACTTTTGGATGTTAATGTGCTAAGAGGTGCAACTGGAGGGATGTCAGATCATTATCTTGTGGAGGCAAAGGTGAAGATTTGTAGAGGTTTTCAGAAAAGAAGAGAGAATGTTGGGGTGAAGAGAGTGGTGAGAGTAAGTGAGCTTGGGAAGGAGACTTGTTTAAGGTAGTACCAGGAGAGACTGAGTTGAGAATGGAAAAAGGTGAGAACAAAGGATGTGAGGGGAGTGGGGGAGGAATGGGATGTATTTAGGGAAGCAGTGATGGCTTGCGCAAAAGATGCTTGTGGCATGAAAAGCGTGGGAGGTGGGCAGATTAGAAAGTGTAGTGAGTGGTGGGATGAAGAAGTAAGTTTATTAGTGAAGGAGAAGAGAGAGGCATTTGGACAATTTTTGCAGGGAAATAATGCAAATGAGTGGGAGATGTATAAAAGAAAGAGGCAGGTCAAGAGAATGGTGCAAGAGGTGAAAAAGAGGGCAAATGAGAGTTGGGGTGAGAGAGTATCATTTAATTTTAGAACGAATATAAAGATGTTTTGGAAGGAGGTAAATAAAGTGCGTAAGACAAGGGAACAAATGGAAACATCAGTGAAGGGGGCTAATGGGTAGGTGATAACAAGTAGTGGTGATGGGAGAAGGAAATGGAGTGAGTATTTTGGAGGTTTGTTAAATGTGTTTGATGATAGAGTGGTAGATATAGTGTGTTTAGGTTGAGGTGGTGTGCAAAGTGAGAGGGTTAGGGAGATTGAATTGGTAAACAGAGAAGGGGTGGTGAAAGCTTTGTGGAAGATGAAAACCGGCAAGGCAACGGGTTTGGATGGTATTGCAGTGGAATTTATTTAAAAAGGGCCTGACTGTGATGTTGACTGGTTGGTAAGGATATTTAATGTATGCATGACTCATAGTGAGGTGCCTCAGGACTGGCGGAATGCATGCATAGTGCCATCATACAAAGGCAAAGGGGATAAAAGTGAGTGCTCAAATTACAGAGGTTATAAGTTTGTTGAGCATTCCTTGAAAATTATATGGGAGGATATTGATTGAGAGGGTGAAGGCATGTACAGAACATCAGACTGGGCAAGAGCAGTGTGGTTTCAGAAGTGGTAGAGGGTGTGTGGATCAGGTGTTTGCTTTGAAATATGTAAGTGAGAACTACTTAGAATAGCAAATGGATTTGTATGTAGCATTTATGGATCTGAAGAAGGCATATAATAGAGTTGATAGAGATGCTCTGTGGAAGGTATTAAGAATATATGGTGTGGGAGGCAAGTTGTTAGAAGCAGTGAAAAGTTTTTATCGAGAATGTAAGGAATGTGTACGTGTAGGAAGAGAGGAAAGTGATTGGTTCTCAGCGAATGTTGGTTTGCGGCAAGGGTATGTGATATCTCCATGGTTGTTTAATTTGTTTATGGATGGGGTTGTTAGGGAGGTGAATGCAAGAGTTTTGGAAAGAGGGGCAAGTATTCAGTCTGTTGTGGATGAGAGAGCTTGGGAAGTGAGTCAGTTGTTGTTCGCTGATGATACAGCACTGGTGGCGGATTCAGGTGAGAAAATGCAGAAGCTAGTGACTGAGTTTGGTAAAGTGTGTGAAAGAAGAAAGCTGAGAGTAAATGTGAATAAGAGCAAGGTTATTAGGTACAACAGGGTTGAGGGACAAGTTAATTGGGAGGTAAGTTTGAATGGAGAAAAACTGGAGGAAGTAAAGTGTTTTAGATATCTGGGAGTAGATCTGGCAGTGGACGGAACCATAGAAGCAGAAGTGAATCATAGTGTGGGGAAGGGGGCGAAAAATCTGGGAGCGTTAAAAAATGTGTGTAAGTCGAGAACGTTATCTTGGAAAGCAAAAATGGGTATGTTTGAAGGAATGGTAGTTCCAACAATGTTATATGGTTGCAAGGCGTGGGCTATAGGTAGAGTTGTGCGGAGGAGGGTGGATGTGCTGGAAATGAGATGTTTGAGGACAATATGTGGTGTGAGGTGGTTTGATCGAGTAAGTAATGAAAGGGTAAGAGAGATAATAAAAAGAGTGTGGTTGAAAGAGCAGAAGAGGGTGTTTTGAAATGGTTTGGTCACATGGAGAGAATGAGTGAGGAAAGATTGACCAAGAGGATGTATATGTCAGAGGTGGAGGGAATGAGAAGTGGGAGACCAAATTGGAGATGGGAAGATGGAGTGAAAAAGATCTTGAGTAATCGGGGCCTGAAAATGCAGGAACATGAAAGGCGTGCAAGAAATAGAGTGAATTGGAACAATGTGGAATTCCGGGGGGTTGACGTGCTGTCAGTGAATTGAACTAGGGGATGTGAAGCATCTGGGATAAACCATGGAAAGTTTTGTGGGACCTGGATGTGGAATGGGAGCTGTGTTTTCGGTGAATTACACATGACAGGTAGAGACTAATTGTGAACGAATGTGGCCTTTGTTGTCTTTTCCTAGCACTACCTCGTGCACATGCAGGGGGAGGGGGCTGTCATTTCATGTGTAGTGAGGTGGCGATGGGAATGAATAAGGGCAGACAGTATGAATTATATATATATTTTATTTTGCTTTGTCGCTGTCTCCTGCGTTAGTGAGGTAGCGCATGGAAACAGACAAAAGAATGGCCCAATCCACCCACATACACATGTATATACATACACGTCCACACACGCAAATATACATACCTATACATCTCAACGTATACATATATATACACACACAGACATAAACATATATACACATGTACATATTTCATACTATCTGCTTTTATTCATTCCCATCGCCACCTCGCCACAATGAAATAACAACCCCCTCCCCCCTCATGTGTGCGAGGTAGCGCTAGGAAAAGACAACGAAGGCCACATTCGTTCACAATTATTCTCTAGCTCTCATGTGATAATGCACCGAAAACACAGCTCCCTTTCCACATCCAGGCCCCACTGAACTTTCCAGGGTTTACCCCAGACGCTTCACATACCCTGGTTCAATCCATTGACAGCACGTTGACCCCGGTATACCACATCGTTCCAATTCACTCTATTCCTTGCGCGCCTTTCACCCTCCTGCATGTTCAGGCCCCGATCACTCAAAATCTTTTTCACTCATCTTTCCACCTCCAATTTGGTCTCCCACTTCTCGTACCCTCCACCTCTGACACATATATCCTCTTTGTCAATCTTTCCTCACTCATTCTCTCCATGTGACCAAACCATTTGAAAACACCCTCTTCTGCTCTCTCAACCACACTCTTTTTATCACCACACATCCCTCTTACCCTATTATTACTTACTCGATCAAACCACCTCACACCACATATTGTCCTCAAACATCTCATTTCCAGTACATCCACCCTCCTCCGCACAACTGTATCCATAGCCCACGCCTCGCAACCATATAGCATTGTTGGAATGTGGCCTTTGTTGTCTTTTCCTAGCGCTACCTCGCATGCATGCAGGGGGAGGGGGCTGTCCTTTCATGTGTGACAGGGTGGCGACGTGAATGAATATGGGCAGACAGTATGAATTATGTACATGTTTATATATGTGTATGTCTGTGTATATATATATTTGTACATTGAGATGTATAGGTATGTATATGTTCCTGTTCGGATGTGTATGTTTATACATGTGTATGTGGGTGGGTTGGGCCATTCTTTTGTCTGTTTCCTTGCGCTACCTCGCTAACGCAGGAGACAGCGACAAAGTATAATAAATAAATAAATAAATAGTATGAATTATGTACACGTGTATATATGTATATGTCTGTGTGTGTATATAAATGTATACGTTGCGGTGTATAGGTATGTATATGTACGTGTGTTGATGTGTATGTATATGCATAAGTATGTGGGTGGGTTGGGCCATTCTTTCGTCTGTTACCTTGCGCTACCTTGCTAACGCGGGAGACACCGACAAAGTATAATAGATAAATAAATATATTTAGGGAGCAGCTGAGTGAGTGTGTTAGTAGTTTTGATGCACGAGACCGGGTTATAGTGATGGGTGATTTGAATGCAAAGGTGAGTAATGTGGCAGTTGAGGGAATAATTGGTGTACATGGGGTGTTCAGTGTTGTAAATGGAAATGGTGAAGAGCTTGTAGATTTATGCGCTGAAAAAGGACTGGTGATTGGGAATACCTGGTTTAAAAAGAGAGATGTACATAAGTATACGAATGTAAGTAGGAGAGATGGCCAGAGAGCGTTATTGGACTACATGTTAATTGATAGGTGTGCAAAAGAGAGACTTTTGTGCTGAAAGGTGCAACTGGAGGGATGTCTGATCATTATCTTGTGGAGGCAAAGGTGAAGATTTGCAGAGGTTTTCAGAGAAGAAGAGAGAATGTTGGGGTGAAAAGAGTGGTGAGAGTAAGTGAGCTTGGGAAGGAGAGACCAGGAGAGACTGAGTACAGAATGGAAAAAGGTGAGAACAAACTACATAAGGGAAGTGGGGAAGGAATGGGATGTGTTTAGGGAAGCAGTGATGGATTGCGCAAAAGAAGCTTGTGGCATGAGAAGCGTGGGAGGTGGGCAGATTAGAAAGGGTAGTGAGTGGTGGGATGAAGAAGTAAGATTATTAGTGAAAGAGAAGAGAGAGGCATTTGGACAATTTTTGCAGGGAAATAATGCAAATGAGTGGGAGATGTATAAAAGAAAGAGGCAGGAGGTCAAGAGAAAGGTGCTAGAGTTGAAAAAGAGAGCAAATGAGAGTTGGGGTGAGAGAGTATCATTAAATCTTAGGGAGGATAAAAAGGTGTTTTAGAAGGAGGTAAATAAAGTGCGTAAGACAAGGGAACAAATAGGAACTTCAGTGAAGAAGGCTAATGGAGAGGTTATAACAAGTAGTGGTGATGTGAGAAGGATATGGAGTGAGTATTTTGAAGTTTTGTTGAATGTGTTTGACGATAGAGTGGCAGATATAGGGTGTTTTGGTCGAGGTGGTGTGCAAAGTGAGAGGTTTAGGGAAAATGATTTGGTAAACAGAGAAGAGGTTGTAAAAGCTTTGCGGAAGATGAAAGCCGGCAAGGCAGCGGGTTTGGATGGTATTGCAGTGGAATTTATTAAAAAAGGGGGTGACTGTATTGTTGACTGATTGGTAAGTTTATTTAATGTATGTATGACTCATGGTGAAGTGCCTGAGGACTGTGGAATGCTTGCATAGTGCCATTGTAGAAAGGGAAAGGGGATAAAAGTGAATGCTCAAATTACAGATGTATAAGTTTGTTGAGTATTCTTGGGAGATTATATGGGAGGGTATTGATTGAGTGGGTGAAGGCATGTACAGAGCATCAGATTGGGGAAGAGCAGTGTGGTTTCAGAAGTGGTAGAACATGTGTTCCTTTGAAGAATGTATGTGAGAAATACTTAGAAAAGCAAATGGATTTGCATTTAGCATTTATGGATCTGGAGAAGGCATATGATAGACTTGATAGAGATGCTTTGTGGAAGGTATTAAGAATATATGGTATGGGAGGCAAGTTGTTAGAAGCAGTGAAAAGTTTTTATCGAGGATGTAAGGCATGTGTGCATGTAGGAAGAGGGGAAAGTGATTGGTTCTCAGTGAATGTAGGTTTGCGGCAGGGGTGTGTGATGTCTCCATGGTTGTTTAATTTCTTTATGGATGGGGTTGTTCGGGAGGTGAATGCAAGAGTTTTGGAAAGAGGGGCAAGTATGCAGTCTGTTGTAGATGAGAGACCTTGGGAAGTGAGTCAGTTATTGTTCACTGATGATACAGCGCTGGTGGCTGATTCATGTGAGAAACTGCAGAAGCTGGTGACTGAGTTTGGTAAAGTATGTGAAAGAAGAAAGCTGAGAGTAAATGTGAATAAGAGCAAGGTTATTAGGTACAGTAGGGTTGAGGGTCAAGTCAATTGGGAGGTAAGTTTGAATGGAGAGAAACTGGAAGAAGTAAAGTGTTTTAGATATCTTGGAGTGGATGTGGCAGCAGATGGAACCATGGAAGCAGAAGTGAATCATAAGATGGGGGAGGGGGCGAAAATTCTGGGAGCGTTGAAGAATGTGTGGAAGTCGAGAACATTATCTCGGAAAGCAAAATTGTGTATGTTTGAAGGAATAGTGGTTCCAACAATGTTATATGGTTGCGAGGCATGGGCTATGGATACAGTTGTGTGGAGGAGGGTGGATGTGGTGGAAATGAGATGTTTGAGGACAATATGTGGTGTGAGGTGGTTTGATCGAGTAAATAATAATAGGGCAAGAGAGATGTGTGGAAATAAAAAGAGTGTGGTTGAGAGAGCAGAAGAGGGTGTGTTCAAATGGTTTGGTTACATGGAGAGAATGAGTGAGGAAAGATTGACCAAGAGGATATATGATTCAGAGGTGGAGGGAACGAGAAGTGGGAGACCAAATTGGAGGTGGAAAGATGGATTGAAAAAGATTTTGAGTGATCGGGGCCTGAACATGCAGGAGGATGAAGGGCATTCTTTCGTCTGTTTCCTTGCGCTACTTCGCTCACGCGGGGGGAGACAGCGACAAAGTAAAATGAATAAAATAAGTATATATTTATTTATTTTATTTATTCATTTATATATTTATTTTGTCGCTGTCTCCCGCATTAATGAGGCAGCGCAAGGAAACAGATGAAAGAATAGCCCAACCCACCCAGATACACATGTATATACATACACGGTCCACACACGCAAATATACATACCTATACATCTCAACGTATACATATATATACACACAGAGACATATACATGTATACACATGTACATAATTCGTACTGTCTGCCTTTATTCATTCCCATCGCCACCCTGCCACACATGAAATAACAACCCCCTCCCACCTCATGTGTGCGAGGTAGCGCTAGGAAGACAACAAAGGCCCCATTCGTTCACGCTCAGTCTCTAGCTGTCATTTAATAATGCACCAAAACCACAGCTCCCTTTCCACATCCAGGCCCCACAGAACTTACCATGGTTTACCTGCGATGCTTCACATGCCCTGGTTCAATCCATTGACAGCACGTCTAACCCGGTATACACATCGTTCCAATTCACTCTATTCCTCGCACGCCTGTCACCCTCCTGCATGTTCAGGCCCCGATCACTCAAAATCTTTTTCACTCCATCTTTCCGCCTCCAATTTGGTCTCCCACTTCTCGTTCCCTCCACCCTTGACACATATATCCTCTTTATCAATCTTTCCTCATTCATTATCTCCATGTGACCAAACCATTTCAAAACACCCTCTTCTGCTCTCTCAACCACACTCTTTTTATTATCACACATCTCTTTCACCCTATTATTACTTACTCGATCAAACCACCTCACACCACACATTGTCCTCAAACATCTCATTTCCAGCACATCCACCCTCCTCCGCACAACTCTATCTATAGCCCATGCTTCGCAACCATACAACATTGTTGGAACCACTATTCCTTCAAACATACCCATTTTTGCTTTCCGAGATAATTTTCTCGACTTCCACGCATTCTTCAAGGCTCCCAGAATTTTTTCCCCTTCCCCACCCTATGATTCACTTCCACTTCCATAGTTCCATCCGCTGCCATATCCACTCCCAGATATCTAAAACACTTCACTTTCTCCAGTTTTTCTCCATTCACACTTACCTCCCAATTTACTTGACCCTCAACCCTAGTGTACCTAATTACCTTGCTCTTATTCACATTTACTCTCAACTTTCTTCTTTCACACACTTTATCATACTCAGTCACCAGCTTCTGCAGTTTCTCACATGAATGAGCCACCAGCGCTGTATCACCGGCAAACAACAACTAACTCACTTCCCAAGCTCTCTCATCCACAACAGACTGCATACTTGCCCCTCTTTCCAAAACTCTTGCATTCACCTCCCGAACAACCCCATCAATAAACAAATTAAACAACCATGGAGACATCACACACCACTACCGCAAACCTACATTCACTGAGAACCAATCACTTTCCTCTCTTCCTACACGTACACATGCCTTACATCTTCGATAAAAACTTTTCACTGCTTCTAACAACTTGCCTCCCACACCATATATTCTTGATACCTTCCACAGAGCATATCTATCAACTCTATCATATGCCTTCTCCAGATCCATAAATGCTACGTACAAATCCATTTGCTTTTTTAAGTATTTCTCACATACATTCCTGAAAGCAAACACCTGATCCACACATCGTCTACCACTTCTGAAACCACACTGCTCTTCCCCAATCTGATGCTCTGTACATGCCTTCACCCTCTCAATCAATACTCTCCCATATAATTTACCAGGAATACTCGACAAACTTATGCCTCTGGAATTTGAGCACTCACCTTTGTCCCCTTTGCCTTTTGCACAATGGCACTATGCAAGCATTCTGCCAATCCTCAGGCACCTCACCATGAATCATACATACAATGTATTGGTTTTTATATGTGCATGTGTGGACGTGTATATATATATATATATATATATATATATATATATATATATATATATATATATATATATGTGTGTATGTGGTTGGGTTGGGCCATTCTTTCGTGTGATTCCTTGCACTAGTATTTTTATAGTATGATGATATAATGTGTTTTTGATTGGTTGGTTAGGATATTCAGTGTATGTACGGATCAAGGTGAAGTGCCTGAGGATTGGCGGAATGCATACATAATGCCATTATACAGATGGAAAGGGGACAAAGGTGAGTGTTCAGATTACAGAGGCATAAGTTTGTTTGAGTATTCCTGGGAATTTATATGGGAGGGTATTGATTGAGAGGGTAGAGGCATGTATAGAGTATCAAAAGTGGCAGAGGATGTGTAGATCAGGTGTTTCCTTTGAAGAATGTGTTAGAAATACTTAGAAAAACAGATGGATTTGTTTGTAGCATTTATGGATCTGGAGAGGGCATATGACAGGGTGGATAGAGATGCTTTGTGGGAGGTTTTAAGAGTATATGGGGTCGGACATAAGTTGCCAGAAGCATTGAAAAGTTTTTACAAAGGATGTAAGACATGTGTACGAGTAGGAAGAGAGGAAAGTGATTGATTCCCTTTGAAAATCGGTTTGTCGCAGTGGTGTGTGGTGTCTCCATGGTTGTTTTGTTTATGGATGGGGTGGTTAAGGAAGTGAATGTAAGAGTTTTGGAGAGAGGGGCAAGTTTGCAGTCTATTGTGGATGAGAGGGCTTGGGAAGTGAGTCAGTTGTTGCTCGCTGATGATACAGTGCTGGTGGCTAATTTGGGTGAGAAACTGCAGAAGTTGGTGACTGAGTTTGGTAAAGTGTGAAGGAAGAAAATTGAGAGTAAATGTGAATAAAAGCAAGGTTATTAGGTTTAGTAGGGTTAAGGGACAAGTTAATTGGGATGTAAGTTTGAAGTAAGGAAGTGAAATGTTTTAGATATCTGGGAGTGGACTTAGCAGTGGATGGAACCATGGAAGGGGAAGTGAATCACAGGGTGAGGGAGGGAGCAAAGGTTCTGGGATCATTGAACAATATGTGAAAGGCGAGAATGTTATCTCGGAGAGCAGAAATGGGTATATTTGAAGGAATATTGATTCTGACAATGTTATATGGTTACAAGGCATGGGCTATAGATAGGGTTGTGTGGAGGAGGATGGATGTGTTGGAAATGAAATGTTTCTGGACAATATGTGGTGTGGGGTGGTTTGACCGAGTAAGTAATGAAAGGGTAAGAGAGATGTGTGGTAATAAAATGAGTGTGGTTGAGAGAGCAGGAGAGTATGTGTTGAAATGGTTTGGACACATGGAAAGAATGAGTGAGGAGAGATTGACAAAGAGATACATGTTTCAGAGGTAGAGGGAACGAGAAGTGGGAGACCAAATTGAAGGTGGAAGGATTGAGTGAAAAAGATTTTGAGTGATTGGGGTCCGAGTAGACAGTAGTGCGAAAGGCCTGCAAGGAATAGAGTGAATTGGAACGATGTGGTATACTAGGGTCAACATGCTCTCAATGGGTTGAGCCTGGGCATGTGAAGGGTCTGGGGTAAACCATGGTTGTCTCCATAGTAGTTTAATTTGTTTATGGATGGGATGGTTAGGGAATTGATTGCAAGAGTTTTGGAGAGAGGGGCAAGTATGCAATCTGTTCTGGATGAAAGGGCGTGGGAAGTAAGTCAGTTGATATTCGCTGATGATACAGTGCTGGTGGCTGATTCATGTGAGAAACTTCAGAAGTTGGTGACTGAATTTGGTAAAGTATGTGAAAGAAGAAAGTTGAGAGTAAATGTGAATAAGAGCAAGGTTATTAGGTTCAGTAAGGTTGAGGAACAAGTCAATTGGGAGTAAGTTTGAATTGAGAAAAACTGGAGGAAGTGAAGTGTTTTAGATCATTGGTAATGGATTTAGCAGTGAATGGAACCATGGAAGTGGAAGTGAGTCACAAGGTGGGGGAGGGGGTGAAGGTTCTTGGAGTGTTGAAGAATGTGTGGAAGGCAAGAACGTTATCTCGGAGAGCAAAAAGGGTAGGTTTGAAGGAATACTGTTTCCAACAATATTATATGGTAGTGAAGCATGGGCTATAGATAAGGTTGTGTAGAAGAGGTTTGATGTATTGGAAATTAAATGTTTGAGGACAGTAAATGATGTGAGGCGGATTGATCGAGTAAGTAATGAAAGGGTAAGAGAGATATGTGGTAATAAAAAAGTGTAGTTGAGAGAGCAGAGGAAAATGTGTTGAAATGGTCTGGTCACATGGAGAGAATGAGTGAGGAAACATTGACAAAGAGGATATATGTGTCAGAGGTAGAGGGAATGAGGGGAGTGGGAGACCAAATTGGAGGTAGAAGGATGGAGTGAAAAAGATTTTGAGTGATCGGGGCCTGAACATACAGGAGGGTGAAAGGCGTGCAAGAAATAGAGTGAATTAGAACGATGTGGTATTCCCAGGTCAACATGTTGTCAATCTTTCCTCTCTCTCATTCTCTCTATGCGACCAAACCATTTCAGTATACTATCTTCTCTGCTCTTTCAACCACTCTTTTTATTACCACACGTTTCTCTTACCCTTTCATTACTTACTTGATCAAACACCTCACACTACACATTGTCCTCAAACATTTCATTTCCAACACACCCACCATCCTCCACACAACTCAATCTCTAACCCATGCCTCACAACCATGTAACATTGTTGAGAAACTATTTATTTGAAACACACACATTTTTGCTCTGTGAGATGACATTTTCGCCTTCAACACACACTCTAATGCTCCCAGAACCTTCGCCCCCTCCCCCACCCTGTGACACTTCCACTTCCATGGTTCCATCCACCATGAAATCCACTCTCAGATATCTAAAACACTTCACTTCCTCCAGTTTTACTCTATTCAAACTTACCTCCTAATTAACTTGTCCCTCAACCCTATTGAACCTAATAACCTTGCTCTTATTCACATTTACTCTCAGCTTTCTTCTTTCACACACTTTACCAAACTCAATCACCAACTTCTGCAGTTTCTCACTGGAATCAGCCACAAACACTGTATCATCAGTGAATGACAACTGATTCACTTCCCAAGCCCTCTCATCCACAGCACATTGCATACTTGCCCCTCTCTCCAAAACTCTTGCATTCATCTCCCTAACAACCTCATCCACAAACAAATCAAAAAACAATGGAAAGTTTTGTGGTGCCAGGATGTGGAAAGGGAGCTGTGTTTTCAGTGCATTATGCATAACGGCTAGAGACTGAGTGTGAATAAATGTGGCTTTTGTTGCCTTTTCCTAGCACTACCTCGCATGCATGCGGGGGAAGGGGGGTGTCATTTCATGTGTGGCTGGGTGGTGATGGGAATCAATAAAGGCAGCAAGTATGAATTATGTACATGTGTATATATGTATATGTCCGTGTATGTATATATATATATATATATATATATATACGTAGAAATGTATAGGTACGTATAAATGCATGTGTGGACGTGTATGTATATATATGTGTATATGGGTGGGTTGGGCCATTTTTTCCTGTTTCATTGCAGTAACTCGCAAATGCAGGAGACAGGGACAAAGTATAATAAATTAAATGAAATATATATATATATATATATATATATATATATATATATATATATATATATATATATATATATATATATTATATTTATTCATTTAATTTGCTTTGTCGCTGTCTCCCAAGTTTGCGAGGTAGTGCAAGGAAACAGACGAAAGAAATGGCCCAACCCACCCCCATACACAATGTATATACATACACGTCCACACACGCAAATATACATACCTATACATCTCAATGTACACATATATATATACACACACAGACACATACATACATACCCATGCACACAATTCACACTGTCTGCCTTTATTCATTCCCATTGCCACCTCGCCACACATGGAATACCATCCCCCTCCCCCCTCATGTGTGCGAGGTAGCACTAGGAAAAGACAACAAAGGCCCCATTCGTTCGCACTCAGTCTCTAACTGTCATACAATAATGCCCGAAACCACAGCTCCCTTTCCACATCCAGGCCCCACACAACTTTCCATGGTTTACCCCAGACGCTTCACATGCCCTGATTCAATCCACTGACAGCACGTCAACCCCGGTATACCACATCGATCCAATTCACTCTATTCCTTGCCCTCCTTTCACCCTCCTGCATGTTCAGGCCCCGATCACACAAAATCGTTTTCACTCCATCTTTCCACCTCCAATTTGGTCTCCCACTTCTCCTCGTTCCCTCCACCTCCGACACATATATCCTCTTGGTCAATCTTTCCTCACTCATTCTCTCCATGTGCCCAAACCATTTCAAAACACCCTCTTCTGCTCTCTCAACCACGCTCTTTATATTTCCACACATATCTCTTACCCTTACGTTACTTACTCGATCAAACCACCTCACACCACACATTGTCCTCAAACATCTCATTTCCAGCACATCCACCCTCCTGCGCACAACTCTATCCATAGCCCACGCCTCGCAACCATACAACATTGTTGGAACCACTGTTCCATCAAACATACCCATTTTTGCTTTCCGAGATAATGTTCTCGACTTCCACACATTCTTCAAGGCTCCCAGGATTTTCGCCCCCTCCCCCACCCTATGATCCACTTCCGCTTCCATGGTTCCATCCGCCGCCAGATCCACTCCCAGATATCTAAAACACTTTACTTCCTCCAGTTTTTCTCCATTCAAACTTACCTCCCAATTGACTTGACCCTCAACCCTACTGTACCTAATAACCTTGCTCTTATTCACATTTACTCTTAACTTTCTTCTTTCACACACTTTACCAAACTCAGTCACCAGCTTCTGCTGTTTCTCACATGAATCAGCCACCAGCGCTGTATGATCAGCGAACAACAACTGACTCACTTCCCAAGCTCTCTCATCCACAACAGACTTCATACTTGCCCCTCTTTCCAAAACTCTTGCATTCACCTCCCTAACAACCCCATCCATAAACAAATTAAACAACCATGGAGACATCACACAACCCTGCCGCAAACCTACATTCACTCAGAACCAATCACTTTCCTCTCTCTCTCTCTCTCTCTCTCTCTCTCTCTCTCTCTCTCTCTCTCTCTATATATATATATATATATATATATATATATATATATATATATATATATATATATACACACACATACACATACACACGCACATATACACACACACACACATACATATATATACATATGAAAATGTAAGAAACAATTTAGAAAACTGAAACTTCTAGCTTGAAATGAATGAAAAAAATGAATGTCACATAATGGTTCAACCTCTGGCTATGGAAAAAAGGAAATGTATAATTTATTTACACAAACGTCAATAGCAATTCTCATCAATTTAACCACTGTATCAATGTGTATATGTATATATATATGTATATTATCCCTGGGGATAGGGGTGAAAGAATACTTCCCACGTATTCCTCGCGTGTCGTAGAAAGCGACTAGAGGGGACGGGAGCGGGGGGCCAGAAATCCTCCCCTCCTTGTATTAACTTTCTAAAATGGGAAACAGAAGAAGGAGTCACGCGGGGAGTGCTCATCCTCCTCGAAGGCTCAGAGTGGGGTGCCTAAATGTGTGTGGATGTAACCAAGATGTGAAAAAAGGAGAGATAGGTAGTATGTTTGAGGAAAGGAACCTGGATGTTTTGGCTCTGAGTGAAACGAAGCTCAAGGGTAAAGGGGAAGAGTGGTTTGGGAATGTCTGGGGAGTAAAGTCAGGGGTTAGTGAGAGGACAAGAGCAAGGGAAGGAGTAGCAATACTCCTGAAACAGGAGTTGTGGGAGTATGTGATAGAGTGTAAGAAAGTAAATTCTCGATTAATATGGGTAAAACTGAAAGTTGATGGAGAGAGGTGGGTGATTATTGGTGCATATGCACCTGGGCATGAGAAGAAAGATCATGAGAGGCAAGTGTTTTGGGAGCAGCTGAATGAGTGTGTTAGTGGTTTTGATACACGAGACCGGGTTATAGTGATGGGTGATTTGAATGCAAAGGTGAGTAATGTGGCAGTTGAGGGAATAATTGGTATACATGGGGTGTTCAGTGTTGTAAATGGAAATGGTGAAGAGCTTGTAGATTTATGTGCTGAAAAAGGACTGATGATTGGGAATACCTGGTTTAAAAAGCGAGATATACATAAGTATACTTATGTAAGTAGGAGAGATGGCCAGAGAGCGTTATTGGATTACGTGTTAATTGACAGGCGTGCGAAAGAGAGACTTTTGGATGTTAATGTGCTGAGAGGTGCAACTGGAGGGATGTCTGATCATTATCTTGTGGAGGCTAAGGTGAAGATTTGTATGGGTTTTCAGAAAAGAAGAGTGAATGTTGGGGTGAAGAGGGTGGTGAGAGTAAGTGAGCTTGGGAAAGAGACCTGTGTGAGGAAGTACCAGGAGAGACTGAGTACAGAATGGAAAAAGGTGAGAACAATGGAAGTAAGGGGAGTGGGGGAGGAATGGGATGTATTTAGGGAATCAGTGATGGATTGCGCAAAAGATGCTTGTGGCATGAGAAGAGTGGGAGGTGGGTTGATTAGAAAGGGTAGTGAGTGGTGGGATGAAGAAGTAAGAGTATTAGTGAAAGAGAAGAGAGAGGCATTTGGACGATTTTTGCAGTGAAAAAATGCAATTATATAGGCAGCAGGTTTGGATGGTATTGCAGTGTAATTTATTAAAAAAGGGGGTGACTGTATTGTTGACTGGTTGGTAAGGTTATTTAATGTATGTATGACTCATGGTGAGGTGCCTGAGGATTGGCGGAATGCGTGCATAGTGCCATTGTACAAAGGCAAAGGGGATAAGAGTGAGTGCTCAAATTACAGAGGTATAAGTTTGTTGAGTATTCCTGGTAAATTATATGGGAGGGTATTGATTGAGAGGGTGAAGGCATGTACAGAGCATCAGATTGGGGAAGAGCAGTGTGGTTTCAGAAGTGGTAGAGGATGTGTGGATCAGGAGTTTGCTTTGAAGAATGTATGTGAGAAATACTTAGAAAAGCAAATGGATTTGTATGTAGCATTTATGGATCTGGAGAAGGCATATGATAGAGTTGATAGAGATGCTCTGTGGAAGGTATTAAGAATATATGGTGTGGGAGGAAAGTTGTTAGAAGCAGTGAAAAGTTTTTATCGAGGATGTAAGGCATGTGTACGTGTAGGAAGAGAGGAAAGTGATTGGTTCTCAGTGAATGTAGGTTTGCGGCAGGGGTGTGTGATGTCTCCATGGTTGTTTAATTTGTTTATGGATGGGGTTGTTAGGGAGGTAAATGCAAGAGTTTTGGAAAGAGGGGCAAGTATGAAGTCTGTTGGGGATGAGAGAGCTTGGGAAGTGAGTCAGTTGTTGTTCGCTGATGATACAGCGCTGGTGGCTGATTCATGTGAGAAACTGCAGAAGCTGGTGACTGAGTTTGGTAAAGTGTGTGGAAGAAGAAAGTTAAGAGTAAATGTGAATAAGAGCAAGGTTATTAGGTACAGTAGGGTTGAGGGTCAAGTCAATTGGGAGGTGAGTTTGAATGGAGAAAAACTGGAGGAAGTGAAGTGTTTTAGATATCTGGGAGTGGATCTGGCAGCAGATGGAACCATGGAAGCGGAAGTGGATCATAGGGTGGGGGAGGGGGCGAAAATTCTGGGGGCCTTGAAGAATGTGTGGAAGTCGAGAACATTATCTCGGAAAGCAAAAATGGGTATGTTTGAAGGAATAGTGGTTCCAACAATGTTGTATGGTTGCGAGGCGTGGGCTATGGATAGAGTTGTGCGCAGGAGGATGGATGTGCTGGAAATGAGATGTTTGAGGACAATGTGTGGTGTGAGGTGGTTTGATCGAGTGAGTAACGTAAGGGTAAGAGAGATGTGTGGAAATAAAAAGAGCGTGGTTGAGAGAGCAGAAGAGGGTGTTTTGAAGTGGTTTGGGCACATGGGGAGAATGAGTGAGGAAAGATTGACCAAGAGGATATATGTGTCGGAGGTGGAGGGAACGAGGAGAAGAGGGAGACCAAATTGGAGGTGGAAAGATGGAGTGAAAAAGATTTTGTGTGATCGGGGCCTGAACATGCAGGAGGGTGAAAGGAGGGCAAGGAATAGAGTGAATTGGAGCGATGTGGTATACCGGGGTTGACGTGCTGTCAGTGGATTGAATCAGGGCATGTGAAGCGTCTGGGGTAAACCATGGAAAGCTGTGTAGGTATGTATATTTGCGTGTGTGGACGTATGTATATACATGTGTATGGGGGGGGGTTGGGCCATTTCTTTCGCCTGTTTCCTTGCGCTACCTCGCAAACGCGGGAGACAGCGACAAAGTATAATAAAATAAAAAATATAAATATATATATATATATTATCCCTGGGGATAGGGGATTAAGAATACTTCCCACGCATTCCCTATGTGTCATAGAAGGCGACTAAAAGGGGAGGGAGCGGGGGGCTGGAAATCCTCCCCTCTCGTTTTTTTTTTTTTCTTTTAAATTTTCCAAAAGAAGGAACAGAGGGGGCCAGGTGAGGATATTCCAAAAAAGGCCCAGTCCTCTGTTCTTAGCGCTACCACGCTAACACGGGAAATGGCGAATAGTTTAAAAGAAAAAGAGGTATAAGTTTGTTGAGTATTCCTGGTAAATTATATGGGAGGGTATTGATTGAGAGGGTGAAGACATGTACAGAGCATCAGATTGGGGAAGAGCAGTGTGGTTTCAGAAGTGGTAGAGGATGTGTGGATCAGGTGTTTGCTTTGAAGAATGTATGTGACAAATACTTAGAAAAGCAAATGGATTTGTATGTAGCATTTATGGATCTGGAGAAGGCATATGATAGAGTTGATAGAGATGCTCTGTGGAAGGTATTAAGAATATATGGTGTGGGAGGCAAGTTGTTAGAAGCAGTGAAAAGTTTTTATCGAGGATGTAAGGCATGTGTACGTGTAGGAAGAGAGGAAAGTGATTGGTTCTCAGTGAATGTAGGTTTGCGGCAGGTGTGTGTGATGTCTCCATGGTTGTTTAATTTGTTTATGGATGGGGTTGTTAGGGAGGTGAATGCAAGAGTTTTGGAAAGAGGGGCAAGTATGAAGTCTGTTGGGGATGAGAGAGCTTGGGAAGTGAGTCAGTTGTTGTTCGCTGATGATACAGCGCTGGTGGCTGATTCATGTGAGAAACTGCAGAAGCTGGTGACTGAGTTTGGTAAAGTGTGTGAAAGAAGAAAGTTAAGAGTAAATGTGAATAAGAGCAAGGTTATTAGGTACAGTAGGGTTGAGGGTCAAGTCAATTGGGAGGTGAGTTTGAATGGAGAAAAACTGGAGGAAGTGAAGTGTTTTAGATATCTGGGAGTGGATCTGGCAGCGGATGGAACCATGGAAGCGGAAGTGGATCATAGAGTGGGGGAGGGGGC
Source organism: Panulirus ornatus (assembly GCF_036320965.1). Classification (NCBI taxonomy): domain Eukaryota; kingdom Metazoa; phylum Arthropoda; class Malacostraca; order Decapoda; family Palinuridae; genus Panulirus; species Panulirus ornatus. The sequence continues at coordinate 35,079,878 of NC_092236.1, forward strand.
GAAAATTCTGGGAGCCTTGAAGAATGTGTGGAAGTCGAGAACATTATCTCGGAAAGCAAAAATGGGTATGTTTGAAGGAATAGTGGTTCCAACAATGTTGTATGGTTGCGAGGCGTGGGCTATGGATAGAGTTGTGCGCAGGAGGATGGATGTGCTGGAAATGAGATGTTTGAGGACAGTGTGTGGTGTGAGGTGGTTTGATCGAGTAAGTAACGTAAGGGTAAGAGAGATGTGTGGAAATAAAAAGAGCGTGGTTGAGAGAGCAGAAGAGGGTGTTTTGAAATGGTTCGGGCACATGGAGAGAATAAGTGAGGAAAGATTGACCAAGAGAATATATGTGTCGGAGGTGGAGGGAACGAGGAGAAGAGGGAGACCAAATTGGAGGTGGAAAGATGGAGTGAAAACGATTTTGTGTGATCGGTGCCTGAACATGCAGGAGGGTGAAAGGAGGGCAAGGAATAGAGTGAATTGGAGCGATGTGGTATACCAGGGTTGACGTGCTGTCAGTGGAGTGAATCAAGGCATGTGAAGCGACTGGGGTAAACTATGGAAAGCTGTGTAGGTATGTATATTTGCGTGTGTGGACGTATGTATATACATGTGTATAGGGGTGGGTTGGGCCATTTCTTTCGTCTGTTTCCTTGCGCTACCTCGCAAACGCGGGAGACAGCGACAAAGAGGCAAGTCAGGAGAAAGGTGCAAGAGGTGAAATAGAGGGCAATTGAGAGTTGGGGTGAGAGAGTATCATTAAATTTTAGGGAGAATAAAAATATGTTTTGGAAGGATGTAAATAAAGTGCGTAAGATAAGGGAGCAAGTGGGAAGTTCAGTGAAGGGGGCTAATGGGGAGGTGATAACAAGTAGTGGTGATGTCAGAAAGAGATGGAGTATCTGCCACTCTATCATCAAACACATTCAACAAACCTTCAAAATACTCACTCCATCTCCTTCTCACATCACCACTACTTGTTATCACCTCCCCATTTGCGCCCTTCACTGAAGTTCCCATTTGCAGGGAAAAATGCAAATGAGTGGGAGATGTATAAAAGAAAGAGGCAGGTCAGGAGAAAGGTGCAAGAGGTGAAATAGAGGGCAATTGAGAGTTGGGGTGAGAGAGTATCATTAAATTTTAGGGAGAATGAAAATATGTTTTGGAAGGAGGTAAATAAAGTGCGTAAGATAAGGGAGCAAGTGGGAACTTCAGTGAAGGGGGCTAATGGGGAGGTGATAACAAGTAGTGGTGATGTCAGAAAGAGATGGAGTACGTATTTTAAAGGTTTGTTGAATGTGTTTGATGATAGAGTGGCAGATATAGGGTGTTTTTGGTCGCAGTGGTGTGCAAAGTGAGAGGGTTAAGGAAAATGATTTGGTAAACAGAGAAGAGGTAGTAAAAGCTTTGTGGAAGATGAAAGCCAGCAAGGCAGCAGGTTTGGATGCTATTGCAGTGGAATTTATTAAAAAAGGGGGTGACTGTATTGTTGACTGGTTGGTAAGGTTATTTAATGTATGTATGATTCATGGTGAGGTGCCTGAGGATTGGCGAAATGCTTGCATAGTGCCATTGTACAAAGGCAAAGGGGATAAGAGTGAGTGCTCAAATTACAGAGGGATAAGTTTGTTGAGTTATCCCTGGGGATAGGGGATTAAGAATACTTCCCACGTATTCCCTGCGTGTCGTAGAAGGCGACTAAAAGGGGAGGGAGCGGGGGGCTGGAAATCCTCCCCTCTCGTTTTTTTTTTAAATTTTCCAAAAGAAGGAGCAGAGGGGGCCAGGTGAGGATATTCCAAAAAAGGCCCAGTCCTCTGTTCTTAACGCTACCTCGCTAACGCGGGAAATGGCGAATAGTTTAAAAGAAAGAAAAGTTTGTTGAGTATTCCTGGTAAATTATATGGGAGGGTATTGATTGAGAGGGTGAAGGCATGTACAGAGCATCAGATTGGGGAAGAGCAGTGTGGTTTCAGAAGTGATAGAGGATGTGTGGATCAGGTGTTTGCTTTGAAGAATGTATGTGAGAAATACCTACAAAAGCAAATGGATTTGTATGTAGCATTTATGGATCTGGAGAAGGCATATGTTAGAGTTGATAGAGATGCTCTGTGGAAGGTATTAAGAATATATGGAGTGGGAGGCAAGTTGTTAGAAGCAGTGAAAAGTTTTTATCGAGCATGTAAGGCATGTGTACATGTAGGAAGAGAGGAAAGTGATTGGTTCTCAGTGAATGTGGGTTTGCGGCAGGGGTGTGTGATGTCTCCATGGTTGTTTAATTTGTTTATGGATGGGGTTGTCAGGGAGGTGAATTCAAGAGTTTTGGAAAGAGGGGCAAGTATGCAGTCTGTTGTGGATGAGAGAGCTTGGGAAGTGAGTCAGTTGTTGTTCACTGATGATACAGCACTGGTGGGTGATTCATGTGAGAAACTGCAGAAGCTGGTGACTGAGTTTGGTGAAGTGTGTAAAAGAAGAAAGTTAAGAGTAAATGTGAATAAGAGCAAGGTTATTAGGTACAGTTGGGTTGAGGGTCAAGTCAATTGGGAGGTAAGGTTGATTGGAGAAAAACTGGAGGAAGTAAAGTGTTTTAAATATCTGGGAGTGGATCTGGCAGCGGATGGAACTATAGAAGCGGAAGTGAATCATACGGTGGGGGAGTGGGCGAAAATTCTCGGAGCCTTGAAGAATGTGTGGAAGTCGAGAACATTATCTCAGAAAGCAAAAATGGGTACGTTTGAAGGAATAGTGGTTCCAAAAATGTTGTATGGCTGCGAGGCGTAGTCTATGGATAGAGTTGTGCGCAGGAGGGTGGATGTGCTGGAAATGAGATGTTTGAGGACAATATGTGGTGAGAGGTGGATTGATCGAGTAAGTAATGTAAGGGTAAGAGAGATGTGTGGAAATAAAAAAAGTATGGTTGAGAGAGCAGAAGAGGGTGTTTTGAAATGGTTTGGTCACATGGAGAGAATGAGTGAGGAAAGATTGACCAAGAGGATATATGTGTCAGAGATGGAGGGAACGAGGAGAAGTGGGAGACCAAATTGGAGGTGGAAAGATGGAATGAAAAAGATTTTGAGTAATCGGGGCCTGAACATGCAGGAGGATGAAAGGCGTCCAAGTAATAGAGTGAATTGGAGCGATGTGGTATACCGAGGTCGACGTGCTGTCACTGGATTGAACCAGGACATGTGAAGCGTCTGGGGTAAACCATGGAAAGTTCTGTGGGGCCTGGATGTGGAAAGGGAGCTGTGGTTTCAGGCATTATTGTATGACAGCTAGAGACTGAGTGCGAACGAATGGGGCCTTTGTTGTCTTTTCCTAGTGCTCCCTCGCACACATGAGGGGGTAGGGGCGTTGTTATTACATGTGTGGCGAGGTGGCGATGGGAATAGATAAAGGCAAACAGTATGAATTGTTTTTTTTGTTTTTTTTGTCGCTGTCTCCCGTGCTTGCGAGGTAGCACAAGGAAACAGACAAAAGAAATGGCCCAACTGACCCCCATACACATGTATATACATACACGTCCACACACGCAAATATACATACCTATACATCTCAATGTACACATATATATACACACACAGACATATACATATATACACATGTACATAATTCATACTGTCTGCCTTTATTTATTCCCATCGCCACCTCGCCACACATGGAATAACATCCCCCTGCCCCCTCATGTGTGCATGTTTAGGCCCCGATCACTCAAAATCTTTTTCACTCCATCTTTCCACCTCCAATTTGGTCTCCCACTTCTCCTCGTTCCCTCCACCTCCGACACATATATACTCTTGGTCAATCTTTCCTCACTCATTCTCTCCATGTGCCCAAACCATTTCAAAACACCCTCTTCTGCTCTCTCAACCACACTCTTTTTATTTCCACACATCTCTCTTACCCTTACATTACTTACTCGATCAAACCACCTCACACCTCATATTGTCCTCAAGCATCTCATTTCCAGCACATCCACCCTCCTGCGCACAACTCCATCCATATCCCATGCCTCGCAGCCATACAACATTGTTGGAACGACTATACCTTCAAACATACCCATTTTTGCTTTTCGAGATAATGTTCTCGACTTCCAAACATTCTTCAAGGCTCCCAGGATTTTCACCCCCCTCCCCCACCCTATGATTCACTTCCGCTTCCATGGTTCCATCCTCTACCAGATCCACTCCCAGACTTCTAAAACACTTTACTTCCTCCAGTTTTTCTCCGTTCAAACTTACCTCCCAGTTGACTTGACCCTCAACCCTACTGTACCTAATAACCTTGCTCTTATTCATATTTACTCTTAACTTTCTTCTTTCACACACTTTACCAAACTCAGTCACCAGCTTCTGCAGTTTCTCACATGAATCAGCTACCAGCGCTGTATCATCAGCGAACAACAACTGACTCACTTCCCAAGCTCTCTCATCCCCAACAGACTACATACTTGCCCCCGTTTCCAAAACTCTTGCATTCACCTCCCTAACAACCCCATCCATAAACAAATTAAACAACCATGGAGACATCACACACCCCTGCTGCAAACCTACATTCACTGAGAACCAATCACTTTCCTCTCTTCCTACACGTACACATGTCTTACATCCTCAATAAAAACTTTTCACTGCTTCTAACAATTTGCCTGCCACACCATATATTCTTAGTACCTTTCACAGAGCATATCTATCAACTCTATCATATGCCTTCTCCAGATACATAAATGCTACATACAAATCCATTTGCTTTTCTAAGTATTTCTCACATACATTCTTCAAAGCAAACACCTGATCCACACATCATCTACCACTTCTGAAACCACAGTGCTCTTCCCCAATCTGATGCTCTGTACATGCCTTCACCCTCTTAATCAATACCCTCCCATACAATTTACCAGGACTACTCGCCAAACTTATACCTCTGTAATTTGAGCAATCACTCTTATCCCCTTTGCCCTTGTACAATGGCACTATGCAAGCATTCCGCCAATCCTCAGGCACCTCACCATGAATCATACATACATTAAATAACCTTACCAACCAGTCAACAATATAGTCACCCTCTTTTTTAATAAAGTCCACTGCGGTACCATGCAAACCTGCTGCCTTGCCAGCTTTCATCTTCCGCAAAGCTTTTACTACCTCTTTGCTGTTTACCAAATCATTTTCTCTAACCCTCTCACTTTGCACACCACCTCGACCAAAACACCCTATATCTGCCACTCTATCATCAAACACATTCAACAAACCTTCAAAATACTCACCCCATCTCCTTCTCACATCACCACTACTTGTTAACACCTACTCATTAGCCTCTTCACTGAAGTTCCCATTTGCTCCCTTGTCTTTCACACTTTATTTACCTCCTTCCAAAACATCTTTTTATTCTCCCTAAAATTTAATGATACTCTCTCACCCCAACTCTCATTTGCCCTATTTTTCACCTCTTGCACCTTTCTATTGACCTCCTGCCTCTTTCTTTTATACATCTCCCACTCATTTGCATTTTTTCCCTGCAAAAATCGTCCAAACGCCTCTCTCCTCTCTTTCACTAATAATCATACTTCTTCATCCCACCACTCTACCCTTTCTAATCAACCCGCCTCCCACGTTTCTCATGCCACAAGCATCTTTTGCGCAAGCCATCACTGCTTTCCTAAATACATACTTATCCTCCCCCACTCCCCTTACGTCCTTTGTTCTCACCTTTTTCCATTTTGTATTCAGTCTCTCCTGGTACTTCCTCACACAAGTCTCCTTCCCAAGCTCACTTCCTCTCACCACTCTCTTCACCCCAACATTCTCTCTTCCTTTCTGAAAACCCCTACAAATCTTCACCTTCGCCTCCACAAGATAATGATCAGACATCCCTCGAGTTCCACCTCTCAGCACATTAACATCCAAAAGTCTCGCTTCCACGCGCCTGTCAATTAACACGTAATCCAATAACGCTCTCTGGCCATCTCTCCTACTTAAATACATATACTTATGTATATCTTGCTTTTTAAACCAGGTATTCCCAATCACCAGTCCTTTTTCAGCACATAAATGTACAAGCTCTTCACCATTTCCATTTACAACACTGAACACCCCATGTATACCAATTATTCCCTCAACTGCCACATTACTCTCCTTTGCATTCAAATCACCCATCACTATAACCCGGTCTTGTGCATCAAAACCACTAACACTCTCATTCAGCTGCTCCCAAAATACTTGCCTCTCATGATCTTTCTTCTCATCTCCAGGTGCATATGCACTAATAATCACCCATCTCTCTCCATCAACTTTCAGTTTTACCCATATCAATCTAGAATTTACTTTCTTACACTCTATCACATACTCCCACAACTCCTGTTTCAGTAGTGCTACTCCTTCCCATGCTCTTGTCCTCTCACTAACCCCTGACTTTACTCCCAAGACATTCCCAAACCACTCTTCCCCTTTACCCTTGAGCTCCGTTTCACTCAGAGCCAAAACATCCAGGTTCCTTTACTCAAACATACTACCTATCTCTCCTTTTTTCTTATCTTGGTTACATCCACACACATTTAGACACCCCAATCTGAGCCTTCGAGGAGGATGAGTACTCCCACTTGGCTCCTTCTTCTGTTTCCCCTTTTAGAAAGTTAAAATACAGGGAGGGGAGGGTTTCTGGACCCCCGCTAACTTCCCCTTTAGTCGCCTTCTATGACACGTGAGGAATGCTTGGGAAGTATTCTTTCTCCCCTATCCCCAGGGATATACATACGTATACTTATGTATATCTCTCTTTTTAAACCAGGTATTCCCAATCACCAGTCCTTTTTCAGCCCAGAAATCTACAAGCTCTTTACCATTTCCATTTACAACACTGAACACCCAATGTCTACCAATTATTCCCTCAACTGCCACATTACTCACCTTTGCAATCAAATCATCCTTCACTATAACCCAGTCTCGTGCATCAAAGCTACTAACACACTCACTCAGTGTGCTCCCAAAACACTTGCCTCTCATTATCTTTCTTCTCATGCCCAGATGCATATGCACCAATAATGACCCATCTCTCTCCATTCACTTTCAGTTTTACCCATATTAATCTAGAGTTTACTTTCTTACAATCTATCACATACTCCAACCACTCCTGTTTCAGGAGTAGTGCTCCTCCTTCCCTTGCTCTTGTCCTCTCCCTAACTGCTGACTTTACTCCCAAGACATTCCCAAACCTCTCTTCCCCTTTTCCCTTGAGCTTCGTTTTACTCAGAGCCAAAACATCCAGATTCATTTCCTGAAACATACTACCTATCTATCCTTTTTTCTCATCTTGGTTACATCCACACACATTTAGTTACCACAATAGAAATATATATATATATATATATATATATATATATATATATATATATATATATATATATATATATATATATATATATATACATATTATCCCTGGGGATAGGGGAGAAAGAATACTTCCCACATATTCCCTGCGTGTCGTAGAAGGCGACTAAAAGGGAAGGGAGCGGGGGGCTGGAAATCCTCCCCTCTCGTTTTTTTTTTTTTCTTTTAATTTTCCAAAAGAAGGAACAGAGAAGGGGGCCAGGTGAGAATATTCCCTCAAAGGCCCAGTCCTCTGTTCTTAACGCTACCTCGCTATCGCGGGAAATGGCGAATAGTATGAAAAATATATATATATATATATATATATATATATATATATATATATATATATATATATATTATCCCTGGGGATAGGGGATTAAGAATACATCCCACGTATTCCCTGCGTGTCGTAGAAGGCGACTAAAAGGGGAGGGAGCGGGGGGCTGGAAATCCTCCCCTCTCTCTTTTTTTTTTTTTTTTAATTTTCCAAAAGAAGGAACAGAGGGGGCCAGGTGAGGATATTCCAAAAAAGGCCCAGTCCTCTGTTCTTAACGCTACCTCGCTATCGCGGGAAATGGCGAATAGTATGAAAAAAAAAAAAAAAAAAAATATATATATATATATTATTCATTTTTTTTTTATTTTGCTTTGTCGCTGTCTCCTGCGTTTGCGAGGTAGCGCAAGGAAACAGACGAAAGAAATGGCCCAACCCACACCCATACACAATGTATATACCTACACATCCACACACGCAAAATATACATACCTATACATCTCAGTGTACACATATATATACACACACAGGCACATACATATATACCCATGCACACAATTCACACTGTCTGCCTTTATTCATTCCCATCGCTACCTCGCCACACATGGAATACCATCCCCTTCCCCCCTCATGTGTGCAAGGTAGCACTAGGAAAAGACAACAAAGGCCCCATTCGTTCACACTCAGTCTCTAGCTGTCGTGCAATAATGCCCGAAACCACAGCTCCCTTTCCACATCCAGGCCCCACACAACTTTCCATGGTTTACCCCAGACGCTTCACATGCCCTGATTCAATCCACTGACAGCACGTCAACCCCAGTATACCACATCGATCAAATTCACTCTATTCCTTGCCCTCCTTTCACCCTCCTGCATGTTCAGGCCCCGATCACACAAAATCTTTTTCACTCCATCTTTCCACCTCCAATTTGGTCTCCCACTTCTCCTCGTTCCCTCCCCCTTCGACACATATATCCTCTTGGTCAATCTTTCCTCACTCATTCTCTCCATGTGCCCAAACCATTTCAAAACACCCTCTTCTGCTCTCTCAACCACACTCTTTTTATTACCACACATCTCTCTTACCCTTTCATTACTTACTCGATCAAACCACCTCACACCACATATTGTCCTCAAACATCTCATTTCCAGCACGTCCACCCTCCTCCGCACAACTCTATCTATAGCCCACGCCTTGCAACCACATAACATTGTTGGAGCCACTATTCCTTCAAACATACCCATTTTTGCTTTCCAAGATAATGTTCTCGAGTTCCACACATTTTTCAATGCTCCCAGAATTTTTGCCCCCTCCCCCACCGTATGACTCACCTCCACTTCCATGGTTCCATCTGCTGCCATATCTACTCCTAGATATCTAAAACACTTCACTTCCTCCACTTTTTCTCCATTCAAACTTACCTCCCAATTGATTTGTCCCTCAACCCTACTGTACCTAATAACCTTGCTCTTATTCACATTTACTCTCAACTTTCTTCTTTCACACACTTTACCAAACTCAGTCACCAGCTTCTGCATTTCTCACCCGAATCAGCCACCAGCACTGTATCATCAGCGAACAACAACTGACTCACTTCCCAAGCCTTCTCATCCACAACATTCTACATACTTTCCCCTCTTTCCAGAACTCTTGCATTCACCTCCCTAACAACCCAATCCATAAACAAATTAAACAAACATGGAGACATCATGCACCCCTTCCGCAAACCAACATTCACTGAGAACCAGTCACTTTCCTCTCTTCCTACATGTACACATGCCTTACACGATCGATAAAAACTTTTCACTGCTTCTAACAACTTACCTCCCACACAGATATTCTTAATACCTTCCACAGAGCATCTCTATCAACTCTATCATATGCCTTCTCCACATCCATAAACGCTACATACAAATCCATTTGCTTTTCTAAGTGTTTCTCACATACATTCTTCAAAGCAAACACCTGATCCACACATTCTCTACCACTTCTGAAACCACACTGCTTTTCCCCAATCTGATGCTCTGTACATGCCCTCACCCTCTCAATCAATACCCTCCCATATAATTTCACAGGAATACTCAACAAACTTATACCTCTGTAATTTGAGCATTCACTCTTATCCCCTTTGCCTTTGTACAATGGTACTATGCAAGCATTCCGCCAGTCCTCAGGCACCTCACCATGAGTCATACATACATTGAATAACTTTACCAACCAGTCAACAACACAGTCACCCCCCTTTTTTAATATATTCCCCTGCAATACCATCGAAACCCGCTTCCTTCCGGCTTTCATCTTCTGCAAAGCTTTTACTACCTCTTCTCTGTTTACCAAATAATTCTCTCTAACCCTCTTACTTTGCACACCACCTCGACCAAAACACCCTATATCTGCCACTCTATCATCAAACACATTCAACAAACCTTCAAAATACTCGCTCCATCTCCTTCTCACATCACCATTACTTGTTATCACCTCCCCATTAGCCCCATTCACTGATGTTCCCATTTGTTCCCTTGTCTTATGCACTTTATTTACCTCCTTCCAAAACATCTTTTTATTCTCTCTAAAATTTCATGATACTCTCTCACCCCAACTCTCATTTGCCCTCTTTTTCTTTTCTTGCACCTTTCTCTTGACCTCCTGCCTCTTTCTTTTATACATCTCCCAGTCATTTGCATCATTTCCCTGAAAAAATCGTCCAAATGCCTCACTCTTCTCTTTCACTAATAATCTCACTTCTTCATCCCACCACTCACTACCGTTTCTAATCTGCCCACCTCCCACGCTTCTCATGCCACAAGCATCTTTTGCACAAGCCATCACCGCATCCCCTAAATACATCCCATTCCTCTCCCACTCCCCATACGTCCTTTGTTCTCACCTTTTTCCATTCTGTACTCAGTTTCTCCTGGTACTTCCTCGTCACCAATTTCTTCACCCCAACATTCTCTCTTATTTTCTGAAAAACTCTACAAATCTTCACCTTCGCCTCCACAAGATAATGATCAGACATCCCTCCAGTTGCACCTCTCAGCTCATTAACATCTAAAAGTCTCTCTTTTTCGTGCCTTTCAATTAACACGTAATTCAATAACGCTCTCTGGCCATCTCTCCTACTTACATTTTTTTTTTTTTATTGCTTTGTCGCTGTCTCCCGCGTTTGCGAGGTAGCGCAAGGAAACAGACGAAAGAAATGGCCTAACCCACCCCCATACACATGTATATACATACGTCCACACACGCAAATATACATACCTACACAGCTTTCCATGGTTTACCCCAGACGCTTCACATGCCTTGATTCAATCCACTGACAGCACGTCAACCCCGGTATACCACATCGCTCCAATTCACTCTATTCCTTGCCCTCCTTTCACCCTCCTGCATGTTCAGGCCCCGATCACACAAAATCTTTTTCACTCTATCTTTCCACCTCCAATTTGGTCTCCCTCTTCTCCTCGTTCCCTCCACCTCTGACACATATATCCTCTTGGTCAATCTTTCCTCACTCATTCTCTCCATGTGCCCAAACCATTTCAAAACACCCTCTTCTGCTCTCTCAACCACGCTCTTTTTATTTCCACACATCTCTCTTACCCTTTCGTTACTTACTCGATCAAACCACCTCACACCACACATTGTCCTCAAACATCTCATTTCCAGCACATCCATCCTCCTGCACACAGCTCTATCCATAGCCCACGCCTCGCAACCATACAACATTGTTGGAACCACTATTCCTTCAAACATACCCATTTTTGCTTTCCGAGATAATGTTCTCGACTTCCACACATTCTTCAAGGCTCCCAGAATTTTCGCCCCCTCCCCCACCCTATGATCCACTTCCGCTTCCATGGTTCCATCCGCTACCAGATCCACTCCCAGATATCTAAAACACTTCACTTCCTCCAGTTTTTCTTCATTCAAACTCTCCTCCCAATTGACTTGACCCTCAACCGTACTGTACCTAATAACCTTGCTCTTATTCACATTTACTCTTAACTTTCTTCTTTCACACACTTTACCAAACTCAGTCACCAGCTTCTGCAGTTTCTCACATGAATCAGCCACCAGCGCTGTATCATCAGCGAACAACAACTGACTCACTTCCCAAGCTCTCTCATCCCCAACAGACTTCATACTTGCCCCTCTTTCCAAAACTCTTGCATTCACCTCCCTGACAACCCCATCCATAAGCAAATTAAACAACCATGGAGACATCACACACCCCTGCCGCAAACCTACATTCACTGACAACCAATCACTTTCCTCTCTTCCTACACGTACACATGCCTTACATCCTCAATAAAAACTTTTCACTGCTTCTAACAACTTGCCTCCCACACCATATATTCTTAATACCTTCCACAGAGCATCTCTATCAACTCTATCATATGCCTTCTCCAGATCCATAAATGCTACATACAAATCCATTTGCTTTTCTAAGTATTTCTCACATACATTCTTCAAAGCAAGCACCTGATCCACACATCCTCTACCACTTCTGAAACCACACTGCTCTTCCCCAATCTGATGCTCTGTACGTGCCTTCACCCTCTCAATCAATACCCTCCCATATGATTTACCAGGAATACTCAACAAACTTATACCTCTGTAATTTGAGCACTCACTCTTATCCCCTTTGCCTTTGTACAATGGCACTATGCACGCATTCCGCCAATCCTCAGGCACCTCACCATGAGTCATACATACATTAAATAACCTTACCAACCAGTCAACAATACAGTCACCCCCTTTTTTAATAAATTCCACTGCAATACCATCCAAACTTGCTGCCTTGCCGGCTTTCATCTTCTGCAAAGCTTTTACTACCTCTTCTCTGTTTACCAAATCATTTTCCCTAACCTTCTCACTTTGCACACCACCTCGACCAAAACACCCTATATCTGCCACTCTATCATCAAACACATTCAACAAACCTTCAAAATACTCACTCCATCTCCTTCTCACATCACCACTACTTGTTATCACCTCCCCATTTGCGCCCTTCACTGAAGTTCCCATTTGCTCCCTTGTCTTATGCACTTTATTTACCTCCTTCCAGAACATCTTTTTATTCTCCCTAAAATTTAATGATACTCTCTCACCCCAACTCTCATTTGCCCTTTTTTTCACCTCTTGCACCTTTCTCTTGACCTCCTGTCTCTTTCTTTTATACATCTCCCACTCAATTGCATTTTTTCCCTGCAAAAATCGTCCAAATGCCTCTCTCTTCTCTTTCACTAATACTCTTACTTCTTCATCTCACCACTCACTACCCTTTCTAATCAACCCACCTCCCACTCTTCTCATGCCACAAGCATCTTTTGCGCAATCCATCACTGATTCCCTAAATACATCCCATTCCTCCCCCACTCCCCTTACTTCCATTGTTCTCACCTTTTTCCATTCTGTACTCAGTCTCTCCTGGTACTTCCTCACACAAGTCTCCTTCCCAAGCTCACTTACTCTCACCACCCTCTTCACCCCAACATTCACTCTTCTTTTCTGAAAACCCATACAAATCTTCACCTTAGCCTCCACAAGATAATGATCAGACATCCCTCCAGTTGCACCTCTCAGCACATTAACATCCAAAAGTCTCTCTTTCGCGCGCCTGTCGATTAACACGTAATCCAATAACGCTCTCTGGCCATCTCTCCTACTTACATACATATACTTATGTATATCTTTCTTTTTAAACCAGGTATTCCCAATCACCAGTCCTTTTTCAGCATATGAATCTACAAGCTCTTCACCATTTCCATTTACAACACTGAACACCCCATGTACACCAGTTATTCCCTCAACTGCCACAGTACTCACCTTTGCATTTAAATCACCCATCACCATAACCCGGTCTCGTGCATCAAAACTACTAACACACTCACTCACTGCTTCCAAAAGACTTGCGTCTCATGATCTTTTTTCTCATGCCCAGGTGCATATGCACCAATAATCATCCATCTCTCTCCATCCACTTTCATTTTATTCATTTCATTCTAGAGTTTACTTTCTTACTCTCTATCACATACTCCCACCACTCCTGTTTCAGGAGTAGTGCTACTCCTTCCCTTGCTCTTGTCCTCTCACTAACCCCTGACTTTACTTCCAAGACATTCCCAAACCACTCTTCCCCTTTACCCTTGAGCTTCGTTTCACTCAGAGCCAAAACATCCAGGTTCCTTTCCTCAAACATACTACCTATCTCTCCTTTTTTTTTTTGTCATCTTGGTTACATCCACACTCATTTAGAAACCCTGATCTGAGTCGTCGAGGAGGATGAGCACTCCCCATGTGACTCCTTCTTCTGTTTCCCCGTTTAGAAAGTTAAAATGCAAGGAGGGGAGGGTTTCTAGCCCCCGCTCCCGTCCCCTTTATTTGCCTTCTATGACATGTGAGGAATGCGTCGGAAGTATTCTTTCTCCCTTATCCCCAGGGATAAATATAGCCACGAAACAATGTAGGAAATAGATTCCAAAGACATACACAATACTTTTCCTCAAGGCCTCAGTTTAGTCATAGCCCTTATGTTAGAAGACATGAGAGACCACCAATGAAATTTTTGGGATGTGGAGAATTTGGTCATGGTAAATATCATTGTCAAAAATTACCAAAGACTATAGGATTAAATGTTGCTTAGATACAGAAACATGATTTCAGTGAGGGAAGAAGTGATGAGTATAATGTGGGTAAAGCTAATTCTGCAATTATGAGCCATATATTACTGAAGGAAAGGTTGGAATTAAAGTTAGTCTTGAGAAGAAAATTTTGATATTGAGGGATGCTGGGGCAAGTCAGAGTTTATTTTTGAAAAATGTATTAGAGTGGACAAAGGAATCTTACTATGGGGAAGTATGGTTAGGCAAGCCTATCCCATTGCATTATATAAATCTTTAGAGTGGATTTGTGGGTGGCCGTGTAAAGGTTGGGATATGAGAGGAATTTCCTATGCCTGGAGTACACATGCTACTGTGGAATGATTTGACTGACAAATTAGTCCCAGAGCCTATTATGAGCAGTAATCCATTTGATGTAGATACTGTGGTAAAGGTGAACCACATAACATAAAACTGTAGAGAATCAGACTGATAGTAATGTACAGTATAGTGAAATTGTTAATCAGCTTGTGTTGTGACCAGGTCAGTGTTAAAGATAGATGTTGATTATGATTTAGATGAATTATATATTGAAGAGTATGTAACTAGAGATAATTCAGAAGAAATTGAAAATGAGAAGAGCACTGTGAAGTTAAAAATTGATGTATTTCCAGATTTTGTTTTGGACAAGGAAGAGTTTACAAAGTTACAGAAGGGTGATGAGAGTTTGAAAGAATGTTGGAGTGAAGCTGCTTGAAATGGGAATGTGAGTGATGTGTCATTTGGATTTTATGTACAAAATGGTGTGTTAATGAGAAAATGGAGGCCTGCTTATGTTGCAGCATCTGATCACTAGGAGGTCAAAAAGCAAATAGTAGTTCCAAAGAATTATAGGGTACATGTAATTGCTCTGTCTCATAGTTTTTTTTTGTCTGGACATTTGGGAGTTAGGGAGACAAATGATAGAATATTAACTCATTTTTATTTGCCAAATTTGAAGAAAGATGTGTCCCAATATTGTAAGACTCCTGAATTATGTCAGAGAGTAGGTAAACCCAACCAAACTTTACCACCCACACCATTGCAGTCAATTCCTGGTTTTTGTAAACCTTTTAGCAAAATTGTAATTGATTGTTTAGGTCCTTTACCTAAAACACGTAAAGGAAATCAGTATTTATTAACAATAACGTGTACATCTTCCAGATTTCCAGAAGCAGTACCATTACATAGCATCTATTCTAGAAATATTTTAAGAGAGCTAGTGAAATATTTCTCCTGGGTGGGATGCCTGAAATTATACAGTGAGACCAGGGAAGTAATTTCACTTTAGGAATGTTTAAGAAAATATTAAAGGGGTTACATATAACACATAAGGTGTCAAGTGCTCATCACCCACAGAGCCAAGGAGTTGTGGGGAGATTCCATCAGACTTTGAAAAATACTTTGAGAATGTATTGTGAGAAATTGTCAGTAGACTGGGATGAGTGTCTGCCTTTAGCACTGTTTGCCATTAGAGATTCAGTACATGAGTCTACAGGTTTTAGTCCATTTGAGTTAGTGTATGGACATGAAATATGAGGTCCATTGAGTATGTTGAAAGAAAAGTGGTTAGGGAAAAGTGATTCTCCTGGATTATTAAACTATGTATCACATTTTAAAAGCAGATTGTGTACAGCTAGAGAGATTGCTGCAGAAAATTTGGAAGGGTGTCAAAAAGATATGAAGGTATGGCATGACAAAAAATCTAGGAGCAGAGTTCAAACAAGGTGATCGAGTGTTTGTATTATTGCCTCAGACAGGAAATCCTCTGAGAGCAAGGTTTAATGGTCCCTGGGTTATTGAGAGAAGAGTGGATGATTTGAACTACATTGTGAATACTCCAGAAAGATGCAAGCCAAGCCAGTTGTCACATAAACATGATAAAACCTTATCATGATAGAAATTCTGCAAAGGATGATCAGTTTACAAATGTGCCTTGTGCATGTGTTATGTCTGATGATGCAGAGGATGTTGATGGAAGTGAGAATGCAAAGTTGGAGATGTGAAGACAAATTGTTAAAAATTCACATGTGTTTGATGATTTGGAAAAGAAGCTTGATCTTTTAGAAACTGAGAGAAGAGACGAGATCATACAAATAATGAAGGAGTTTAGGTGTTTGTTGTCTGATGTTCCTAGGAAAACTAATGTGTTAGTGCATGATGTCGAAGTTGATGATGCAACACCTATCAAGCAGCACCCTTATAGAGTGAATCCTAAAATGAGAGAGATAATGAGAAAAGAAGTACAGTATATGCTTGACAATGATCTGATTGAAAAATGTAATAGTCCTTGAAGTTCACTTTGTGTGTTAATAACTAAATTTGATGGTATTTCTTACAGATTTTGTACTAATTTCAGAAAGTTAAATGAAATAACTAAGCTGATTCATATCCTATTCCAAGAGTAGATGTTTGTATTGATCAGATAAGCGATGCTAAATTTGTAACTAAGTTAGACTTATTGAATGGTTTGTATCAGTATAAAGTGATGCCCTTGGTATGAAAAACAGTGGTAGTACTTTCCAAAGATTAGTAAATCAAGTATTGTGTGATGTTAAAGATTGTTCTGTATGTATAGATGATATAGAATGGCATTAAAAAAAACTTGGGAAGAACATTTGTATGTAACAAGAGAAGTGTTTGATAAGTTGGACAAAACAAATTTAACGGGAAACCTTGTAAAGGGTGAATTTGCTAGAGCAACTGTAGAATATCTAGATTATGTTGTTGGTCAGGGATGTGTAAAACCAATCACTGCTAAGATACAGAGTATTGTAAAATTTTCAGCACATACAAATAAGAAAGAATTATTGAGATTTTGAGATTCTAGGTATGGCTGGATATTATAGTAGGTTTTGTAAGAATTTTTCAATCATTGCTTTACCATTAACCAACTTATTGTCAAAGAAAGTCAAATTTGTATGGAGTGATCAGTGTGATGAAGCCTTTAAGAAATTGAAACAGGTACTTGTATGTACACCCATACTTTCTACTCCTAATTATGATAGACCATTTAAGTTATATATAGATGCAAATGATTTTGGGGTTGATGAAGTCGTAATGCAGGAGAAAGATGATATTGATTATCCAATTTGTTATTTTTCAAAGAAGTTTCTGTCCTATCAGAAAAACTACAGTAATATTGAAACGGAAACACTAGCCTTGATTTTTAAGTTTGACTCAATTTGATGTATATTTGAGAGGAGTTGGTAGGACGATCCAAGTGTTTACAGGTCACTGTCCCCTTGTATTTTTGCATAAGATGAAAAATGTAAACTAACGTCTAACAAAGCGGATCCTTTTGTTACAAGATTATAATTTGATTATTAAGCATATAAGAGGAAAGGATAATGTTATAGCTGATGTATTGTCTCGTATACCAGTTAGTCATGAGTCAACTAGTGGCTGACTCATGCCTCTTTTGTGAGGGGATGTTACAGTTATCTCCCCTATTTACCCATAAATGTTATAGTTACCTATTATGTCTTATGCAGTTTTCTTTGAGAAATTGTATGGAAACTGGAAGATGGCCTAGGTCAAGTCTTTCTCTCAGGAATGGCCATAAAAGGAAGGTGTGAGACAAGGCTGTTGGTAAATGTATAATGTAATCTGTACACATCTCAGTCATTTCAAACCCATATGTTATATAAGTGAGGCCAGTGAATTTGCCAGAGTGATGTTAAGTAAAGTGAGAGAGATCTATGTATCATGAATAAATGGTATTATTTATGTTAGGAGAGAGAGCCATGTTTGTTTTGCTATTATAAATATATTTTTATAGATTTTTATCTGTGTTTGGTATTTGACCGACTTGAAAAGAAGGGAATAGCAGGAATATCATTATGGCCGTCAGCTGTCAGATGTTAGCCAGATTGTAAGGGAATCTTTGTCTAGCCCAAATCTCTCTATTAACAGAAGCTGTTAAAACAGAGACACCTGTTTTAATGGGCCTATGGGCTGATTATACACCCTTTAATGTGTAAGGGGTGTAGGCAGGAAGTAACATCCTGTATATGTATGTATATGTGTATATATTGATATTTATATGCATGTTATTTATTTATTTATTTTGCTTTTTCGTTGTCTCCTGCGTTAGTGAGGTAGCACAAGGAAACAGATGAAAGAATGGCCCAACCCACCCACATACACATGTATATACATACACGTCCACACACGCAAATATACATACCTATACATCTCAACATATATATATATATATATATATATATATATATATATATATATATATATATATATATATATATATATATCCTCCTGCATGTTCAGGCCCCGATCACTCAAGATCTTTTTCATTCCATCTTTCCACCTCCAATTTGGTCTCACACTTCTCCTCGTTCCCTCCACCTCTGACACATATATCCTCTTGGTCAATCTTTCCTCACTCATTCTCTCCATGTGACCAAACCATTTCAAAACACCCTCTTCTGCTCCTTCAACCACACTCTTTTTATTACCACACATCTCTCTTACCCTATTATTACTCACTTGATCAAACCACCTCACACCACATATTGTCATCAAACATCTCATTTCGAGCACATGCACCCTCCTCCGCACAACTCTATCCATAATCCACGCCTCGCAACCATATATCATTGTTGGAACCACTATTCCTTCAAACATACCCATTTTTGCTTTCCGAGATAATGTTCTCGACTTCCACACATTCTTAAACATGCATGTATATATACGTATATGTATATATGTGTGCATATGAGTGGATGGATCTTTATGTTTCCTGGTGCTACCTCACTGACACGGGAAACAATGATCAAGTATAATAGAAAAATAAATATCAGTAATAAGAGACATACAAAGAGAGGGATAGGTTTCTTAGTAAATGAGGATGGGTAACCCTTTTGGATGATAAAAGTAAAACAGCAATCCTGAACAAGTTTTTTAGTTCTGTTTTGCATTAGAAAGTAGTAACAGGATTGTTTGCTTCTTGTCAATTACATTTAAACTTCCAGAGTCGATTATTAGAAATAAAACCATAGCTTACCTGGAACAGCAGATCATTCCTTACAAATCTCCTTGAATTTTAGCATGAATTATTCAGTACCCACGACAAGACAAAAACATTAGACACTGTATTTCTGGACTTCCAGAAAGCATTTGACAAAGTTCCCCATGTTAAATTGATGCATAAAGTCAGGGCCTTGGGATTACTGTTTGCGTAGGAAATGGATAGAAGCCTGGTTACATGATAGGAGAAAGAGAGTTGTAATGAATGGTGAATCATCACTGTGGTTACCTGTTACTAGTGGGGTTCCCCAGGGATCTGTACATGAGCCTATATACCTTGCTTCTCTCTGAGACACGGTTATCCAATGATGTTCTAACTAGTCCCTTTTTCATATCCAACTATAACTTCCACTCATGATTCCAGTTCAAAGGTGGTGTTTGTGCTTATTCCAACATGAACACACCTGTTGCATTCCTCAAGGACCTTGAGTCTCCAAAGTTTGATATTATGTAGCTCAAGGTCTGTCTCCCTACTACCACTCTTGTCATTTTTTGCCTATTGCTCTCCTAATTCTACGAATTTTCTATTCTTCAACTATCTAAACACCTGCCATGAGACTGTGACATTCTCTCACCCGCAAGCCAAGATCCTCTACCTTGGGGATTTCAATGTTCACCTTAGGGAATGGTTGAATTCCTCCCATACGCATGGTGGAGTGATTGAAGCCCTCACATTCTCCACTCTCAATGATTTAGAGCGAATTATCTCCCCACCCTACACATATACCTGACTGCTGTGACCACTCTCGTAATATCTTGGATTTGTTTTTCATCTCTAGTCCATCGTGCTGTAAATATGCAGTCTCACCCCAATTGGTTCATATGGTCACACTCTCATAAATGCATCTATTTCAATGGCACCTCCCCCTCCAGCAGCCTCTTCTAAGTGTAAAAGCTGACTGAATTAACTTACATAACTTCTTTTCTGACTTTCCTTGGGTAAATTACTGCCTCTTTTATGTGGTGATGCTTCTGTCTCTACCAAATGCATAGCTGAAGTTATTCTAGTGGGATTGGAAGCATTTATTCACTCTTCCTCCAAGATAACTTCTTCATCCAATCCATGGTTCAACCATTCCTGATCTGAGGCCATTCAGACAAGGGATCAGGTATATCAGGCTGGAAAAACTCTCCCTCCTCAGGATCCCATTCAGCTTTTATCACTTCCCATAATCACTGTAAGCACATTATTCATGAGGCAAAGTGTTCTTTTATTCAAAAGATGTGCGATAAACTCGTCTTATCATCCAATGATAGGTCTTTCTGGTCTTTAGCTAAGGGCATCTTTTAACAACTTCTGTTGCTCTGCCTTTCCTTCACTTTTCTGTTCTGATGGTACCATAGCTGTCTCTCCTATTGACAAAGCAACTCTCTCTGGTTCCCATATCTCCTCTAATTCCACCTTGGATGACTGACATTCCTTCACCCCATGATGCTTCTCTTCTTACTAATCCTATGCCTCTTCCTGTAATCCCTTTTTGGATTGTCTGAAAAGCACTTTTCTGGACACAAGCAAGGCTTATGGTCCTGATAGCATCCATCCCCATGTACTGAAAGAGTGGGTGTCTAAACTTGCACCTGTTCTTGGTTGTCTGTTCCGTTTTTACTTAAACACCAAAACTTTTCCTTCTTAGAAACATATATTGATACATACCATCCCTAAGAGTGAACATTCTGACCCCTCTAACTGTCATTCTATTTCCTTGACATCCACCATTTCTAAAGTCTTTGAATCCTTCCTCAACTCCCATATCCTTAAACACCTCAAAAGTCACAGTCTTCTCTCTGATCACCAACATGGCTTCCATAAGGCAAGATCCATAGGTGATATTCTTTCCTATCTTAGTAATGTCTGGTCATCATCCCTGAGAGATTTGGGGGAGTCATATTTAGTTGCCCTTGACATATTTAAGGCTTTGTACAGGGTGTGGTGTCAGGTCTCATCTCTAAGTTCCCCTCTTTTGGCTTCCCTCCCTCACTTTGCTCCTTCATATTTAGCTTCCTCTCTGGCTGACCTATCTCTGTGTTTGTTGATGGATCAGCCTTCCCCTTTTCCCCATCAACAGTGGTATCCCTCAAGGTTCTGTCCCATCCCCTACACTTTTCCTTTTTTCAGCGATTTCCTCTCCATAAATAATCCAGTGCAGTCAAATGCTGACAACTCAGCATAGCATTTATCCACATCCTTCAATTCTGTTCCCTCTTCTCTCACTCGATCTGCATCTCATCTTGACACAGCCTCCTCAATAAACTCAGACTTGGATAGGATATCTCAATGGGTTGACAAAATCTTGTTAAGTTTAATGCCTCCAAGACACAATTCCTACCCATCTCTATACTGAAAACTCCTCACAACTCCTGTCTCTCCTTTGACAGTTCTGTAATTCCACCTCTTGACTCAGTGAATATGGTATTACTGTCACATGCACTCTTTCTTGGAAACCCCACATTACAGGAATTGCTAAGTTTGCCTCTTAAGAAACTGGGTGTCCTGTTTAGATGTCAAAACTTCTCTTCTGCAGAGTTGCTTTAATTATACAAGGGGTTGATTTGTTCTTGTATGGGTTGCTTCTAACTCTGTATGCTTACTTGACAGAGTTGAGTCAAAAGTGGTCTGACTTAAAAACTGTGCCAGGCTAATTTCCAAACTTGACTCCCTTTCCTACTTCAGAATGTTGGTTCTCTTTCCCTCTTCTTTAGGTATTATTTTGGTTTTTGTTCCCGAGAGCTGTCTGCCTGTGTCCCAATCACTAGCTAGACCACGCAATACTCAGGAAGCTGCTGCATCACATTATTATTGTGTGGCCATCAGCATCTCAAGAGTGGGCTGATTTGATGCCTGCTTCTTTCCCTACACATTGAAGCTTTGGAACTTTCTACCTTCTTATGTCTTTCCAAATAACTGTGACCTGACACATTTAAAACACAGATCTTTTTCATCCTCAAAATTTTTCTTTTCTTTTTCCGTTTCATTATTCTCTGTATATTTTAATTGAGACCCGGCCTTGATGTGGACTTTTGTCTGTGACTGGAGCCTTCAACATAAAAAACAATATTGACTTATTATCCAAATTTATAGATGACATAAAGATTGGGAATGCCATATCTACTGAAGAAGACAGGCTAAGATAACAAGAGAATCTAGGTAAAGTCACTAAAAGGTCTAGAAAATGGCAAATACCATTTAACATCAATGAATGTCAGCTGTAACAAGAAGGAAACCTCACCAAAAAAACTGAGTATGTACTTATGGGCCACAAGATAAGGGACATACCTAGTCTGAAGGATTTAGAGGTCACTGTCTCCAACAACTTCAAATTCTCCCAGCATTATAATGAAGTTGCCAGTAAGCAAATAGGATGTTAGCATTTTTTAACTGAAAATTTTCATTCAAACCAAGGATGTGATATTGCCAGTTAGACCCCACCTTAAACATGTAGTACAGTTTTACACACACACACACACACACACCCCACTTAAGCAAGGATATTCTTAAATTAGAAGTGCAACGAAGAGTGACAAAATTGATTTCTTCCTTCTGTAACAAATCATATGAGGACAGATTGTAAGAATTAAACTTGTCCTCCCTAAGCAAGAGGTGTCTCCAAGGCATGTTAATAGAATTTTTTAAAATGCTTAAAGGATTCAACAGAGTCGATATTGGAAATTTTGTTACAGTATCACCGGCACTACCAGTGACAGGGATTGGACTAAAATTTAGAGGTCGCCACTTTAGTCTAGATTGTACAAAATATTTCTTGCCATACCCTATATATCCTTAACACATCCTAAGAAGCATTCTGCTCATCTCTTTTCTCCAGATCCATCACAGCTGCATACAGCTTTTTGCCTTTCACTAGATACTTTTCCACGTTCATTTTCACCATAAAAATCTAATCCTTATTTCCTGGCTGTCCTAAAACCCTCTTGCTACTCATTTACTGTGCATTTAGTACACTTTTCCAGGTACACTTAACAGACTTATTCCCCATTAATTGCTTCATACATCCTTAGCACCCTTTTCTTTCAATAAAGGAACACTAATAGCTTTCACCCAATCTTCAGGCACAACCTTGTTCTTCCATGCTGAATTACATATCAGATGCAATCACTATCACACTTTCTCCTCCATACTTTTGTATTTCAGCCATAATTCCATCTACTCTGGGTGCCTTTCCTGTCTCTAGCCTTATTGATGCCCTTTTTACCTCCCATTTTGCTTGAGGTCCTTGCACTTGTATCCTTTTCCTTTGTCTCCATACCCATGCATGTAGAAAAATTCTGCCTCCTTTTCCCACATTCAAAATACTCTTTCCATCTTTCACTTCCTCCTTTTGATTCAGCAGATCCCCTTCTTTACTTATCACATTAACATTTCCACTCTTACGTCCACCTCTTTCTCTTATCACCTCCTTCCAGTACAGTTACTTATTTTCCCCAAAATTTTCTTCCAAAATTTTCATATGCTCTTTCTGTGCTTCCCTCTATCAGCTTCTTAACATTCCACTTACACAGTTTATAGTCTTCCCATACCTCTTGTATTTTTCTTTGCTGAACTTCCGCTGGTATATTCTATTTGAGCATTTTATCGTATGCCTTTTTCTTCTTTCACAGTGTTTCTTATTTCATCTGTACACCATGCATTTTCACTTTTATTCCCATATCTCATGACCTTTTATCCAGCTACTACTTTTGCAACCTTTAACACATGACTGTATTCCTACATTTACTGCACTTTCATCTAAACTTTTGGTTGCACTTTTTTTTATACTCTTTGCATTCTTTTTTTATTCATCTTGCTTGTCAGCTCTCTTCCATCTCCATTTTTCTATTTTTCACTACTTCAGACCTTCACTTTACCCTGATCCTCACACCCACAAGAACTGTGAGTTGTCATAGTCTTCAAAGAATCCTCTCACAATGCTAACTAGCACTAGGTGCAGCCTTTCTCAACCTTTCATCCACTACCACATAGTCTCTAGCATTAAGTGCAACCTTTTTCAATGTTTCATTCACTGCCACATAGTTGGTTAAGCCATTTTGTCTTCTCTTCCATCATTTCTCATCCATATATACATATGTATCTCTGCTGAAAAAAAGTGTTTGTAAGGAATAAACCCTTCTCAGCACAGACATCCACAAGATAATTTCCATTGTCATTTACACCAGCCACTCTACATTTACCAACTATCTTGCCAATTTCATCACTTCCCACCCTTGCATTCATATCACCCATTACAACAACTTTCTCTTCTTCTCAAAACCATTTATATAGTCATTCAAATTTTTGAGAAATCCTGCATATTATCCTTACCTTGTACAGTCATCATATTCATGGGCACATACACATACCCATGCATACTTCACAATGCCAATCTTTTCTTTCACCCGCACTGTTCTTAATCCATTTAGTGACAGTGCAATTGCACATCCTTCTTTCCATCTTCCCTGATGATTTTCGCTCATTGCTCTCCATACCACTCCTTCCATGCTCTCTGATAACTTGCATTCATCATTTCCATTTTCACTCCATACACACTGCTGAAAGATATGGGTTTCCCCAGTCCCTAGCACATCCAAACAACAAGTTTAGATGTTCTCCACAAGCTCCTTCCTTTTGCTCTTACCAGTCATTCCATCTACATTCAGTGCTATTACCCTCAATTGCTCATCCCTTTTACTTCCTAGCATAACAGCATAACTGCTATTTCTTAGTCTTTAGTGTCTCGCCTTTGACAGTTCACTGGCAGGGGGCAACTCTAGTGTTTCTTAGAGATAGTGGGAGCTCACAAATTGTCAGAAAAATTAGAAACCCCAGCAGAACTCGTGTTTGTCTGTATTTAAAAAACCTGCTGTTGCTTTGACAAAGTTGGAAAATGCTTCCCCCTTGTGCTCCTGCTATCTGAAAGTGTAACAACGAGGTCTCCATAAGTGGAGTGAGATATGGATACTCTAAAAGATTATTGGACCCTCTTCCTCTTAAGGTACTGAAATTCAAAATTTTTCTCAACTTTTGAGCCTACTGTAGCAGCACCTCCTGATCTCATTGGCTATGATACTGTCACTTCACAAAAGGGAGATACACGAGAATGCTTAAGTGAGTAGGAAAGCTGGTTAGGAGGCATTCTTTGATTACATATTAATTGATAGATGAGTAAAAGAGACTTTTGGATGTAAATTTGCTGAGATGGGCAGTTAGTGGGATGTCTGATCACTGCCTTGTGGAGGCAAGGGTGAAGTGTTGTAAAAGGTTTTTGAAAAAGAGGGAACATTATCTGTGAGAAGAGATTGGTGAGAAAGGACACTCATGTGAAGAAGTACCAGGAGAGACTGAGTATAGAATGGTAAAAGGTGAGAGTAAATGATGCATAGGGAGTGAGTGGGGAATGGGAGGTGCTTAGGGAAAAGCAGAGCCAGCATGTGGGGGAGATGCAAATGGCATGCGAAAGGTGGGAGTGGGTAGTTTAGACAGGGTAATGAATGGTGGGATGAAGAAGAAACGTTGCCAGTGAAAGAGAAAAGAGAGGTATCTAGGCAGTACTTAGAGGGAAAGAGTGCAAATGATTTGGGGATGTATAAGAGAAAGCAAGAGGAGGTCAAGAGGAAGGCACAGGGGTTGAAAAAGAGAGCAAATGAGAGTTGGAATGAGCGAGTATCAGTAAACTTTGGTGAGAATGAGAAGAAGTTTTGAAAGGAGGTTAAGAATGTGCAAAAACCAAGAGAACAAAAAGGAACTTTGGCAAAGGGGGCAAAAGGAAAGAGGTAACAGATGGGGATGAAGTGAGGAGGAAATGGAGTGCATTTTGAAGGACTTAGATGGATGATGTCAACAACAATGAACATAAAGTTTGGCTTGTCAGTGACTCTGTGACATAAGGACAGCTGGAGGACTTCTGTACCAGAAACCCTTCATGCCATAAACGTTTTTGTTTTCCAGGTGTTAAAGTAGATGATGATGCTGACACTAGATGAGATTTGTGGTGGTACTAACGTTAATACATTTGTTATATGTTGTGTAGGTACTGATGATGCACTGAAGGAGGGATTATAGGTGCTGTTGGAGAAATATTGTGGGCTTATTTGATGATTTCGAGATAAAACTAATAATATATCAGGAGTTCTTCCCAAGGATTGGCACCGAGAATGCCATCTTTAGTCATGCATTCAGTCTGAATAATAGCGTAGTGAACCTCTGTTTTCAGGAAGTTGTTGAGTTCATAAATTTGGGGCAGCATTTCTACATGCAGTCTAGTATGTTTATGAAGGACGGACTACACCTGAATGAAGTGGGAGCTGCGCGTTTTGGTAGGCTCTTAGTGAGTCTACGCCTATGTTTTCATCAAAAAATGCAGCCCATGTGGAGCAAACCCATCCTCCTTTGTAAGTAACTTCCCAAATAGGTCTCATTTTTCATCAAAAAGTATTTTGTATTAACAATCGCAGTATTGGAAATAAAGCCTCAGAGTTAGTGACAGTAACATTAGGAAGAAATTATGGTATGATCACCATTTATGAATCTTGGTTAGATATCATCAATAGAGATTTCTTCATCGAATACTCAATTCAAGGATACACTCAGGGATAGGGGAAACAGAGTATGTAATGATGGTTTACTCTTTGTTAAAGCTCATTTAAATCCCAGAGTAGAAACTGTTGTAGCCATTGAGAACATGGACTTCAGTTTTGCAGATATTAAAGATAAACTATGTAAGAAAATTTTAGTAGGACTAGTTTATAGGTCCCTAGACAGACACCAGAGCTAGATGAAATTTGTAATGAACAAGATTTTATTATAGTTGGAGAGTTAATTTACCCCCTATGTAAGTGGAGAGAATTCCTTTCCAGTAGCTCCAGGTGTTGATTCTACCCAAATATGACCAATAGTTCCTTAATCCAATTAGTCAAGAAACCTACTCACAACAAGCATATATTAGATTTAGTTTTAACTGCAGATAGGGATCTTGTTAATAATGTTGAAGTTTAAGAAAAGCATGGTACAAGTGATCACTGACAAATCACTTTTGAGGTTGCATT
Organism: Panulirus ornatus; assembly: GCF_036320965.1. Taxonomy (NCBI): domain Eukaryota; kingdom Metazoa; phylum Arthropoda; class Malacostraca; order Decapoda; family Palinuridae; genus Panulirus; species Panulirus ornatus. The sequence goes on from NC_092236.1 coordinate 35,107,226, forward strand.
CAACACTGCATTGTAATGTTGGTTTACATGAGTTGCGAAAAAATACCTGATTTTAAGTGTGCAGATTTTAATGATCTTCCCATTGCTCTTGCCAGGCAAACCTGGGATGATATAGTACATGAAAATGACATGATTGTAGCATGAAAAAGCTGCAGGAAAGACTTCAAAGCATATGTGCCAGTGCATAGTAGATGGTTTATTTCCAAAATGAAATCAAGGTGGTGGAATGATGAAATAAAAAAGTGTTTGTTGTTTATGAAATTAGAGCACTCCTAAGAAACTCAGAGAATCCAACAACCAACACGATGGAGTAACTTACGTAATTTTACGTAAAGTAAGAGAGTTATATGACAAAGTAAACGTCAATATGAAGCATATATTGCTGAAAATAGAAGCAAGAAAGTCATTACCTAGTCAGCAGGTCCATTAATTGTTGAAAATGATGATGGTTCAAGACAATGAAGCCATGACAGAAATTTTTAATGACTTTTTTGCATCTACATTTACAATCAAAGACACAACCACATCCTAAATCTAGTTTCATTGATAAGAGAGAGTGTTTTTAACAGATTGACATAAAAGCCTAAGACAAACTTTCAGTAATAAATGGAAACAAAATATATATGAAATGGCTGGGTATGATGAGTTTTATCCAAGAATAGTGAAAGAGGCAAAAAATGAGATAGTTAAGCCCTTTACTGGCTTTTTTAATAAGTCACTTGCTACGGGACAAGTTTCAGATGAACAGAAGTTTGCCAGTGTAACACCAATATTCAAAAAAGGTAAGTCACTGCCCAGAAGTTATCATCCTATTAGCTTAATATCTGTAGTTGGAAAACTTATGTAAACCATGATTCAAGATAGAATTGTGAACTATTTAGAGGACCACCTCTTACTAAATGATTCTCTGCATGGTTTTCAACAATATTACTCATGTCTGACAGATCTGCTTGATTTCTTTTAAGATATAATCAATATGTATGATGAAAGTAAAGCAGTTGATGCTATCTTTCTAGATTTTCAAAAAACTTTTGATAAAGGTCTGCATCAAAGGTTACCAGTGAAAATTAAGTCACATGGCACTGTTGGGGTTGTACTTCAGTGTGTAGGAAATTGGTTGACTGACAGTAAACACAGAATTGTGGCTAATGGTCACACCTCAGAATGGTTAGATATAACGAGTGCCACAAGGTTTTTTCTTGGGACTCTTTCTCATGGATATTGATGATATTGATAATTGGCTGCATTGCAAGATATCAGAATTCACTGACAATAAAAAGCTGTGAAATAAATCTAAATATGAACTTGAACATCTACAGCTTCAGACTGACATAGACAAACTGATGAACTGGGCTCATAGGTGGCAAATGAATTCTAACATTATTAAGTGTGAAACATATTGGAAGTGAAAACAAAAAGGCAAGCTACTGTATGAATTCTAATAAACTGCAAAAGGTAGACGAAGAAAAAGTAAGCAGTAAATGAAGTATTGAAAAGAGCACACAAAATTCTTGCATTCATAGGTAAGGCCTTCAAATTAAAGTCCAGGGAAATCATCCTTACTCTTTAGGATTGGTTTCTCCACATCTTGAGTATTGTATTCAGTTTTGGTCTCCCTACCTTAAAAAGGCAGACAGAATGGAGAGAGTACAGCATTGAGCTACCAAGATGATTACTGGACTGAGAAACAAATCCTTTGAGATCAAATTAAATGACTTGAATCTATTTAGCTTATAAAAGAGATGTGAATTAATACAAGTTTTGAAAATGGTCAAATGCTATGAAAATCTTGATCTGTCAAGTCACTCGAGACTTCATTCATCTGGTTTTACGAGTAGTAATGGATACAAACTCATATGCAAAAGATTCACCGTAAACGAGGTGAAGTACTTTTTCTTCAACAGGAATGTTAACATATGGAATGATATGCCAATTAGAGTCGTTGAAAGCCATACTATAGATTATTTTCACAACTGATTGCCATTTCTCGCTTTAACAGGGTAGTGCCAGGAAACAAATGAAGAAAGACACTCCCTCTCACATGCACATGTACATATATATGTACATTCCTATGAGTCCATGGGGAAAATGAAACATGATAAGTTCCCAAGTGCACTTTCATGTAATAATCACATCATCAGGGGAGACACGAGAGAGAAATATAACAGTCAGTTGATATACAATGAAGAGGCGAAGCTAGGACACCATTTGGTAAACATGTGATTGTCCATGTTTACCAAATGGCGTCCTAGCTACATCTCTTTGTTGTATATCAACTGACTGTTATATTTCTCTCTTGTGTTTCCCCTGATGATGTGATCATTACACAAAAGTGCACTTGGGAACTTATCATGTTTCATTTTCCCCTTGGACTCAGGAATATACTTGATCACTTGCAAAATTGTGATCCTTTCCACCATATAGGTACATACATAATATTTCTTTTTCTTTCAAACTATTCGCCATTTCCCGCATTAGCGAGGTAGCGTTAAGAACAGAGGACTGAGCCTTTGAGGGACTACCCTCACCTGGCCCAATTCTCTGTTCCTTCTTTTGGAAAATTAAAAAAAAAACGAGAGGGGAGGATTTCCAGCCCCCCGCTCCCTCCCCTTTTAGTCGCCTTCTACGACACGCAGGGAATACGTGGGAAGTATTCTTGCTCCCCTATCCCCAGGGATAACACATACACATATATATCTATATATATATATATATACCTATACATCTCAACGTATACATATATATACACACACAAATATATACATATATTCACATGTACATAATTCAAACTGTCTGCCCTTATTCATTCCCGTCGCCACCCCGCCACACATGAAATGAAAACCCCCTTCCCCTGCATGTGCACAAGGTAGCGCTAGGAAAGACAACCAAGGCCACATTTGTTCGCATTCTCCCTAAAATTTAATGAAACTCTCTTGCCCCAACTCTCATTTGCCCACTTTTTCACCTCTTGCACTGTTCTCTTGACCTCCTGCTGCTTTCTTTTATACTTCTCCCACTCATTTGCACTACTTTCCAGCAAAAATCATCTAAACGCCTCTCTCTTCTTTTTCACTAACAATCTTGCTTCTTCATCCCACCACTCACTACCCTTTTTAATCTTTTTTATTATTATTATACTTAATCACCATCTCCCACATCAGCGAGGTAGTGCAAGGAAACAGACGAGGAATGGCTCAACACACCCACATACACATGTATATTTTATTTTTTATTATACTTTGTCGCTGTCTTCCACGTTAGCGAGGTAGTGCAAGGACAACAGACAAAAGAATGGCCCAACCCACCCACATACACATACCTATACATCTCAACGTATACATATATATATATACACACACAGACATATACATATATACACATGTACATAATTCATACTGTCTGCCCTTATTCATTCCCATAGCCACCCCACCACACATGAAATGAAAACCCCCTCTCCCAGCATGTGCACGAGGTAGCGCTAGGAAAAGACAACAAAGGCCACATTCGTTCACACTCAGTCTCTAGCTGTCATGTATAATGCACTGAAACCACAACTCCCTTCCCACATCCAGGCCCCACAAAACTTTCCATGGTTTACCCCAGATGCTTCACGTGCCCTGGTTCAATCCATTGACAGCACGTCGACCCTGGTATACCACATCGTTCCAATTCACTCTATTCCTTGCACGCCTTTCACCCTCTTGTATGTTCAGGCCCTGGTGACTCAAAATCTTTTTCACTCCATCTCTCCACCTCCAATTTGGTCTTCAGCTTCTCCTTGTTCCCTCCACCTCTGACTCATATATCCTCTTTGTCAGTCTTTCCTCACTCATTCTCTCCATGTGACCAAACCATTTCAAAACACCCTCTTCTGCTTTCTCAACCACACTCTTTTTATTACCACATATCTGTCTTACCCATTCATTACTTACTCTATCAAACCACCTCACACCACACATTGTCCTCAAACATCTCATTTCCAGCACATCCACCCTCCTCCACACAACTCTATCTATAGCCCACACCTAGCAACCATATAACATTGTTGGAACCACTATTCTTTCAAACATGCCCATTTTTGCTTTCCAAGATAACGTTCTCGACTTCCACACATTTTTCAATGCTCCCAGAACTTTCGCCCCCTCCCCCACCCTATGATTCACTTCCACTTCCATGGTTCCATCCGCTGACAAATCCATTCCTAGATATCTAAAACACTTCACTTCCTCCAGTTTTTCTCCATTCAAACTTACCTCCCAATTGACTTGTCCCTCAACCCTACCGTACCCAATAACCTTGCTCTTATTCACATTTACTCTCAGCTTTCTTCTTTCACACACTTTACCATACTCAGTCACCAGCTTCTGCAGTTTCTCATCCAAATCAGCCACCAATGCTGTATCATCAGCGAACAACAACTGACTAACTTCCCAAGCTCTCTCATCCACAATAGACTGCATGCTTGCCCCTCTTTCCAAAACTCTTTCATTCACCTCCCGAACAACCCCATCCATAAACAAATTAACCATGGAGAAATCACGCACCCCTGCCATAAACCAACATTCACTGAGAACCAATCACTTTCCTCTCTTCCTACACGTACACATGCCTTACGTCCTCAATAAAAACTTTTCACTACTTCTAACAACGTACCTCCCGCACCATATATTCTTAATACCTTCCACAGAGCATCTCTATCAACTCTATCATATACCTTCTCCAGATCCATAAATGCTACATACAAATCCATTTGCTTTTCTAAGTATTTCTCACATACATTTTTCAAAGCAAACACCTGATCCACACATCCTCTACCACTTCTGAAACCACACTGTTCTTCCCCAATCTGATGCTCTGTACATGCCTTCACCCTCTCAATCAATACCCTCCCATATAATTTCCCAGGAATACTCAGCAAACTTATACCTCTGTAATTTGAGCACTCACTCTTATCCCCTTTGCCTTTGTACAATGGCACTATGCAAGCATTCCGCCAATCCTCAGGCACTTCACCATGAGTCATACAGACATTGAATAACCTTACCAACCAGTCAACAATACAGTCACCCCCATTTTCAATAAATTCCACTGCAGTACCATCCAAACCCACTGCCTTGTCGGCTTTCATCTTCCGCAAAGCTTTTACTACCTCTTCTCTGTTTACCATACATATACATATACATTTACATTTACATTTACATATACATATATATACACATATACATATTCATGCTTGCTCTCCTTCATCCATTCTTGGCACTACCCTGCCCCACAGGAAATAGCACAAATACCTGAAGGAAAGAAAAAAGATACATATATGTTCACTTTTCTTTACCCACACCTGATCAGCAAGTTGGAAACACACCTGATCGTGGAAACAGATGGAGAAAGACCACATCCATTTGCACTCATTTTCTCTATCATTTGTAATGTACCAGAACTACAGCTCCCTATCCTTATTCTGGCTCCATAGACCTTTCCATGCTTTACCCCGGATGTTTCACATACCCTGCTTCAGTCCATTGACAGCTCGGTGATGTTGGTATAGCACATTGTTCCAATTCACTCTATTCCGTGTACGTCTTTCACCCTCCTGCATGTTCAGGCCCTGATGGCTCAAAATCCTTTTCACTCCATCCTTTCATCTCCAATTTGGTCTCCCTGTTCTCCTTGTTCCCTCCATCTCTGGTTTATGTATCCTCTTTGTCAACCTTTACACACTCATTCTTTCCATACATCCAAACAATTCAACACTCTCTCTTTTGCTCTCTCAACCACACTTTTTATTTCCAGACATCTCTCTTTCCCTTACCTCTTAGCACAAATTGTTCTCAAAGATTTCTTTTCCAACACATCCACATCCACCCTCCTCTGCGCAGCCCTATCTATAGCCCATGCCTCTCAGCCGTGGATTATCGTTGGAACTACTATTCCTCCAGATTTACCCATTTATACCTTCCAAGGTAACATTCTCTTTTTCCACATATTCTTCGCTCCAGGAGCCTTCACCCCCTCCCCCACCCTATGATTCACTGATGGTTTCATGGTTCCATTTACTGTCAAGTCCACTCCCAGATATGTAAAACACTTCACTTCCTCCAATTTTTCTCCACTCAAACTTACATTCCAACTAACTTGTTCTTCAACCCCTCTGAACCTAATAACCTAGCTTTTATGTACATTTACTCTTAAGTTCCTCCTTTCACACACTTTTACAAACTCAGTTACCAACTTCTGCAGTTTCTCACTCAAATCAGCTGCCAGTGCTGTATTATCTGTGAACAACAATTTAATCATTTTCCAGGTCCTCTCATCCCAACAGACTGCATACTCATCTCTCTCCAAAACTGTAGTATTTTCCTTCCTCTCCCCCCCCATCCATGAACAAATTAAACATCAGACACCCTTTCTGTAGACCAAACTTCACTGGGAACTATTAACTCTCCTCTCTTCCTACTTGTACACATGCCTTACTACCTTGATAAGAAACTTCTCTGCTTCTAGCAGCTTATTTCCCACACCATTTACTCTGAAGACCTTCCACAAAGCTTCTGTATCATCTGTCATATGCCTCTTTGAGATTCATAAATTGCACATACAAATCCATGTTTTTTATGCCTTCCTGAGATTCATGAATTTCACATACAAATCCATGTGTTTTTCTAAGTATTTCTCACACGGATTCTTCAAAGCAAACACCTGACCCACACATTTTCTACCACTTCTGAAACCGCTCTACTCTTCCCCCAAAGTGTTGCCTTCACCCTTTCTATCAATACCTTACCATACAACTCACCAGGTATACTCAACAAACTTACACCTCTATAGTTTGAACCCACCTTTATTCCCATATGCCTTTGTACAGTGGCACTATCCATTCATTCAGTTAATCCTGAGTTACTTCACCATGATCCATACAAACACTGAATATACTTACCAATCAATCAACAGCATGGTCAACCCTTTTCTTAATGAATTCAACTTCACTACCATTCACTCCCATCGCCTTGCTTCATTTCATCTCCCACAAGGTTTTCACCACCTCTCTTCCCTTCACCAAACCACTCTTCATGACTCGTTCACTTCACATACCACCCCAGCCATAACACCCTACATCTGTTACTCTATCATCAAACACATTTAACAATCCCTCAAAATTCTCACTCCATCTCCTCACTTCATCACTACCTATTATCACTTCCCCTTTTACCCCCTTCATTGATGTTCCCATTTGTTCTTTTATCTTACTTATCTCCTTCCAAAACATCTTTTTATTCTCCCAAAAGTTTAATGATACTCTCTCACCCCACCTCTCATTTGCCTTCTTTTTCAAGCCCTTCACCTTCCTCTTGACCTCTTGATGCTTTCTCTTATATATCTCCCAATCTTTTGCACTCTCTCTCTCTGTACATACTTCATAAAAGTCTTTCTTTTCTCTTTCACTAGCAACTTCTTCATCCCACCACTCACTACTCTTTCCAATCTGCCCACCTCCCACCTTTCACTGCCACATGAATCTCTTGCACATGCCATCACTGGTTCCCCCCCAAAATGCCTTCCATTCCTCATTCAATATCCTCACTTCATTTGCTCTCACCTTTTGCCATTCTACTCTCAATCTCTCATGGTATGTGTACACACGTCTCCTTTCCAAGTTGTCCTAGTCTCACCACTCTCTTCTCCCTGGCATTGTTTCTCTTTTTTTGAAAACAAAACCATATGATAGTGATCAGACATCCTACCAGCTGCCCTTCTCAGCACATTTACACCCAAAAGATTCTCTTTTACACGCCTATCAATTAATACGGAATTGAATGATGCCCATTAACCATCTCTCCTACTCACATACATATACTTGTGTATACCTCTCTTTATAAACCAGGTATTCCCAATCATCAGTCTTCTTTCAGCACACAACTCCATAAGTTCTTCACCGTTTCCATTCATAACGCTGAATACCCCACATGAACCAGTTATACCCTCAATTGCCACTTCACTTACCTTTGCACTTAAATCACCCATCACTAATATCTGGTCTTGTGCACCAAAACTGCTAACAAAATCACTCAGCTGCTCCCAAAACATTTACCTCTCATGATTTTTCTCCTCATGGCCAAGTGCATAAGCACCAATAATCACACATCTCTCACCATCCACTTTCAGTTTTACCTACACTAAGCTAGAATTTACCTCCTTACAAAGAGGATATATGTGTCAGAGGTGGAGGGAACAAGGAGAAGTGGGAGACCAAATTGGAGGGGGAAAGATGGAGTGAAAAAGATTTTGAGTGATTGGGGCCTGAACATGCAGGAGGGTGAAAGGCGTGCAAGGAATAGAGTGAATTGGAACAATGTGGTATACCGGGGTCGACGTGCCGTCATTGGATTGAACCAGGGCATGTGAAGCATCTTGGGTAAACTATGGAAAGTTCTGTGGGGCCTGGTTGTGGAAAGGGAGCTGTGGTTTTGGTGCATTATTACATGACAGCTAGAGACTGAGTGTGAACGAATGTGGCCTTTGCCGTCTTTTCCTAGCCCTACCTTGCGCACATGAGAGGGGAGGGGGTTGTTATATCATGTGTGGCGGGGTGGCGATGGGAATGAATAAGGGCAGACAGTATGAATTATGTACATGTGTATATATGTATATGTCTGTGTGTGTATATATATGTATACATTGATATGTATATTTGCGTGTGTGGACGTGTATGTATATACATGTGTATGTGGGTGGGTTGGGCCATTCTTTTGTCTGTTTCCTTGTGCTACTTCGCTAACGCGAGAGACAGTGACAAAGCAAAATTAATGAATAATAATTACATTCTATCTTACACTCCCACAACTGCTTCAGGAGTAGTGCTACTTCTGTAGCTCTTGTCTTCTCACCAACCCCTGATTTTACTCTTAAGACATTTCCAAACCATATTTCCCCTTTACTTTTAAGCTACATTTCACTTAGAACCAGAAAATTCAGGTATCTTTCTTCAAACATGCTATCTGTCTGTCCTTTCTTCTCATCTTGGTTACATCCACAGACATTCAGACATTTGAGGACGATGAGCTCTCCCCACTTGGTTCCTTCTGTATCCTCTTTTAGAAATTGACATACAAGAAGGGGAGTGTTTCCAGCCCCCCTTCATGCCAAACCTTTATTTACCTCCTATGACACATGGCCAATATGGAGAAAGAATTTTTTCTCCCCAATCACAGGTACTATAGGTACTTTTAGTTTAATAGACTTATAAACACTATTTTCATATTTGTGCTTCCATAGTCACAATCACAACTTGCAGGTTATTATCTTTGAATTATCTGTATGCCTTAATTTTAAACACACTAATCTGTGAGTTTTTGGTCTCTTCATCTATCACAAACAACCTTGAAAGGACCCAATGGCCTATATTTTCTTGAAATCCTTTGTATTCCTTTGTATGTGATAGGATGGCAGATGTATGGTGTTTGGGTCAGGGTGGTATGTGAAGTGAACTAGTCATGGAGAGTGGTTTGGTGGAGAGCAAAGAGTTGGCGAAAGCCTTAAGGTGAAATATGGCAAGGTTGCTGTTGAATTTGTTAAAAAAGGGGGTGACTGTGTTGTAAATTGGCTTGTTGGGATTTCCAATGTATGTATGGCTCAGGTGAGGTGCCTGAGGATTGGTGGAATGCATTTATAGTGCCTTTGTATAAATGCAATGGGATAAGGTGAGTTTTCATTAGTATAAGTTTGTTGGGTGTACCTGGTAAGTTGTATGGGAGAGTAGTGATTGAGAGGATGAAGGCATGTACAGAATATCAGACTGAGGAGGAGCAGTGTGGCTTCAGAAGTGGTAGAGGATTTGTGGATCAGGTGTTTATTTTAAGGAATGTGTGTGAGAATACTTAGAGAAACAGATGGATTTGTATGTAGCATTTATGGATCTGGAGAAGGTATATGATAGCGTTGATAAAGATGCCTTATGCAAGGTGTTAAGAATATACAGTGTGGGAGGAAAGCTGCTAGAGACAGTGAGTTTTTATCAAAGGTGTAAGATGTGTGTGAGTAGGGTAAGAGGAAAGTGAATGGTTTTCAAGTGAAGGTTGGTCTGTAGCAAGGGTGTGTTACAGTGATCACCATTCTTTTTTTTATTTGTTTATGGATGGGATGGTGAGGGAGGTAAGCATGAGAGTTTTAATGAGAGAGATTAGTATGCAGTCTGTAGGGATGAAAGGGCCTGGGTAGTGAGGCAGTTGTTCGCTGATGATACTGCACTGGTGGTGGATTTGAGTGAGAAACTGCAGAAGTTGGTGACTGAGTTTGGAAGAGTGTGTGAAAGGAGGAAGATGAGAGTAACAAATATGAATAAAAGCAAGGTTATTAGGTTTATCAGTGTTGAGGGACAGGTTATTTGGGGTCTGAGTTTGAATGAAGAAGAGAAAGTGAAATGTCTTAGATATCTGGGTTTGGATATGGCAGTGAATGGAACCATAGAAGCAGAAGCAAATCATAGGTTGGGTAAGAGGGCAAAGGTTCTCCAATGAAGAATGTTTGGAGAGAGAATGTTATCTTGGAGGGCTAAACTGGATAAGTTTGCAGGTATAATAGTGCCAACAATATTTTATGGATGCTAGGCATGGGCTATAGATAAGACTGTGTGAAGAGGGTGGATATATTGGAAATGAAATGTTTGAGGACAATATTTGATGTGACTTAGTTTGATTAAGTAATGAAAGGGTAAGAGAGAAGTGTGGTATTAAAAAAGAGTGTGTTTTAGAGAGCTGAAGAATGTGTTGAAATGGTATGGTCATATGGAGGGAATGAAAGAGGAAAGGTTGACAAAGAAAATATATGTGTCAGAGGTGGAGGGAACTAGGAGAATGGGGAGACCAAATTGGAGATGGAAGGATGGTATGAAGAAAATTTAGATCAGTTGGGACCTAAACATGCAGTATGGTGAAAGACATGCACAAAATAAAGTGAATTTGAATGATGTGGTGAACTGGGATCAACATGCTGTCAGTGGACTGAACTAGGGCATGTGAAGCATTCTGAGTAAACCATGGAAATGTCTGTGGGGTCTGGTTCTAGTTCTTTGCTGAATAGAAAGTAAAAAGAATTGTACTACCCCCAGGACATTCTGAGTAGCTGAATTGAAAATAATATGGGCGAAAGATGTTCAGATATTGTCTGAACTGCATGAAGTTACTTCCTGAAGTGGAAGACCAAATTGGAGGTGGAAAGATGGAGTGAAAAAGATTTTGTGTGATCGGGGCCTGAACATGCAGGAGGGTGAAAGGAGGGCAAGGAATAGAGTGAATTGGATTGATGTGGTATACCGGGTTTGACGTGCTGTCAGTGGATTGAATCAGGGCATGTGAAGCATCTGGGGTAAACCATGGAAAGTTGTGTGGGGCCTGGATGTGGAAAGGGAGCTGTGGTTTCGGGCATTATTGCATGACAGCTAGAGACTGAGTGTGAACGAATGGGGCCTTTGTTGTCTTTTCCTAGTGCTACCTCGCACACATGAGGGGGGAGGGGGATGGTATTCCATGTGTGGTGGGGTGGCGATGGGAATGAATAAAGGCAGACAGTGTGAATTGTGTGCATGGGTATATATGTATGTGTCTGTGTGTGTATATATATATGTGTACATTGAGATGTATAGGTATGTATATTTGCGTGTGTGGACGTGTATGTATATACATTGTGTATGGGTGTGGGTTGGGCCATTTCTTTCGTCTGTTTCCTTGCGCTACCTCACAATTGCGGGAGACAGCGACAAAGCAAAATAAATATATAAAAAATATCATATACATTAAAAAACTTGGCTCTCTATGTCATCATCATCTGATAGGCTTATCATGGCATATCATAAGCATTTCTTGTAAAAGTCTTATTTCCACTTGTTTTTAACTCTTTATACAAAGGGTTTTATCTGTATTACATTTATCTTTTAATGTTAATATGTATTCTCCTGTCATTGGCAGATCTCTGTGTTCAGCTTGTGATATGTGCCTCCCAGCTGTGCAGCAACAGACAACAAATATGTCATCACCTACAGATAAAACCACCAGCATGAGTAAATAAGATTATAATGAAGAGATCAGCATCAACAGTGAAGTTGCTTAGGAGTATGAGTAGCAATATAAATATATAGCAGCAAAAATAAAAAGACAACAAAACATTCACTGATAGGAGTAGCAAAGTGACAGTGGCATAAGAAAATACATGAATGTCTAAAACAGCATAAGAAAATTTAAGGAAAAGATATATCTGGTGATAGAAAAGACCATGGTTAATGTTAAGTGCAAACATTTTAATGAATACAACAATTACTAACCATGTATCTATGATATGGGTAATTTTTCATGATTAGCAGAATCAGACTATCCACAATATGTGCATGAAATCTATGTTACTGAGACACATGTAATAGTTGTGCAAATTTATATAAGTTTTCTCTGTGTTAAAGTCATATTATCACAATTTACAAGCATATGTCATTCACAAATCCCTGCTAGTGCTAGGCTAATTTTCCTTCAAAAGTTGTAACATGAACTTTTATCCTGTAAGGAGAATCTAAAATGTAGATGGTTATCCTTTTCTCTAAAAGATGAATTTAGGATACTGTATTTGTAAAGAATGTTCTTATATTGATTATGGAATTAACCTTACAAATAAGAATTATTGTAGACACTAGTTGAGAGGAGACATTTGCCACCAGCTTTTAGTGTAAGAAAGTACATGCAGAGAGGCTACAGAATTATTGTTTTCATTAGTGGGAACTTAGAAGTATGTCATCAGAAATGTAGAATATGAATTATGAGAACTGACATGGCTAGTATATTGTGCTTATGTGGGTGATATGGGAAAGGAGAAGACCTGACCATATATGATCTTACTGTGGAAGGCATACATGAAAGCAGAGGCCACTACATTCATAACCAAGGATGGATCGTAAACAGTACATCTCACCATATTTACGACAGGATGACCCAAAGTTGGTTGAACTTTGACTAATGTTCCATTCACCACCACGCACACATTGCAAGCTAGTCATTTCATTGTGGTCGATCCAGGGTGACCTTGGGTAGTTTGGTTAGAGACTGGGGCTCCTTTTTGCACTATGCATAGGTTGTGATTATTTCATCTTCCTACACTTGACCTTGGGTAACCTGGTATGGTTTAGGCTGAGACTGGTGCAATGCTCCTCACCATGGACAGAGTGTGAGCTGTTTTGTTCATTACAGTTTACTCTTGGTGACCTAGAGCAGGTCAAACTGTTGCACTCTTCACCACACATGGAGTGTAAGCTCATCTTCTCACTACATTTAACCTTAGGTGACTTAGAGTAACCCCAGGTTTATGCACCACTCGCCAAACTTGTCCCACACATTCCATACACCACACAAGCTGGAGTCTTCACTTCACTTGTTAAACTTCTGATATTGTCACAAGCTGCACTGTTGATTGTATTTTTCATATTTTACAAGATTTCATTATGGAGGGGAAACAAGTGACATGTTCTCTGTGCAACAAGACATTTACTCGGAGTAATGGTTTGAAAAGACATATGCTTACTCATACAGGTGAGAAACCTTTCAAGTGTACCCATTATCCACAGTGCCAAAAATCCTTTTCTCAGAAGAGTGGTTTAGTGCGGCACATGGCTGTTCATACAGGAGAGAAACCACATGAATGTTCACAGTGTCTAAAGTCCTTTGCAGAAAAAAGTGCTTTAGTGCAGCACATGAGGGTTCATACAGGAGAGAAGCCATATGAATGTCCACAGTGCCAGGAGTCTTTCAGTCAAAGAAGATATTTAGTGCAGCACATGACTATTCATACAGGAGAGAGACCATTTAAATGTTCGCTTTGTGAAAAGTCATTTTTTCAGAAAAGTGATTTAGGGCGGCATGCTACTGTTCATACAGGAGAGAAGCCACATGAATGCCCACAGTGCCAAAAGTCCTTTTCTCATAAGGGTGATCTAGTGCGTCATATAACTGTTCATACAGGTGAGAAGCCATATGAATGTCCACAGTGCCAAAGGTCCTTTGCTCAGAAGAGTGATTTAGTCCAGCACATGACTATTCATATTGGAGTAAAGCCATATGAATGTTCACACTGTCAAAAGACTTTCAGATGTAGATCTAATTTAGTGAAGCACATGACTGTTCATACAGGAGAAAAACGATATAAATGCTCACAATGTCAAAAGACCTTTAGGCACAGGAGTACTTTGGTGCAGCACATGACTATTCATACTGGAGAAAGGCCTTATAAATGTTCAAAATGTCAAAAGACCTTCAGACAAAGGACTATGTTAGTGCAGCACATGATAATTCATACAGGAGAGAAGCCATACAAGTGTTCACAGTGTCATATGACCTTCAGGCAGAGGAGTCGTTTAGTGAAGCACATGCCTGTGCATACTGGAGAGAAACCACATGAATGTTCACAGTGTCAAAAAACCTTCAGTCAGAGGAGTCGCTTATTGAGGCACATGGCTGTTCACACAGGAGAAAGGCCATATGAATGTTCACAGTGTCAAAAAGCCTTCTCCCAGAGGAGTAATTTATCGCAGCACATGAAGCTTCACAAAGGAGAGACAACTTTCACGAATATCCACTCTATTCGAAGCTTCCGCTACAAAATTGGTCAGATGTGCCACAGTTCCTTCCATAGTGAACTTCACTGTGATGAGACTATGTCATGCCAGCAAACGTCTGAGAATATTTTGATGACTGCCACAGTGGAAGAGAAGTCTGGTAATCTTGGGGGAGGAAAACAAGAAGTTGATAATGGGGCAGAGTCAATTATATGCACACCAGACCTTTGTCTTGAATTGGCTGGAATTGTTCCTGAATCATATTTAAAGGCTGAGATAGATGATACTGACACTGTTATGGAAGCGGTCTAAGTGCTTTGGAGTTTGCACGCAAATTAAAAACCCTTCTTCCAGTAGTGAACATGGTGAGTGCAAAACTTAACCATTTTATGATCTATCAGGCATTGAATCAGAGATTCAGAAAACAGACTGTGAACTTCACATGGTTCATTAAAATGACCATCTTCAACAAAAATCTGAACTGAATGAAAGCAGTGGAAAAATGTAAGGAATTAAAATCCTGTCTCTTACCAGTGAGGAACATTCCATAGTAAAATTTTAGTGAGGTGAAACCTAGCTGATTGTTTTCCATGTGATACCACTTGCTTGATACCTTATACTAGTGTTGACAGTGAAAAAAGATAGTACATATAATAAATTATTGTGTCGTTTAAGTCAAAGTTTGCTAATCCTACACAAATAATTCTGTAGAGATCATGTTGAAAAAAGAAAAAAAATATTCCTAGTATATAAATGTGGAACATTGAGAACTCAAAGCAAAAACAAATTAAATCAACAAGATTCTCATCACAACAATGTAAATTTTTTCTTCTATTTCTTAAAAAAACTAAAATCCCCAGGGATATTAAGAACCTGTTTATTTTTGTTTTTTTCTACAGCAAACTGTAAATAAAGGGAAATTTAGGGAACTTTATGTCAAGAGGTTCCAATCCCAACTGTCATGCTCACTCCCCCACAAACCCATTACCTTGAAGCATAGGTCTTCATTGCCTTTCCATGTAACCAGGGGAAACAAACATCAATAAACTCCAGTGGGGTAATAATGAAGAATACATTAGTGCCGAGGTGAAAAAGAGGGCAAATGAGAGTTGGGGTGAGGGAGTATCATTAAATTTCAGGAGAAATAAAAAGATATTTTGGAAGGAGGTAAATAACGTGCATAAGACAAGAGAACAATGGGAACATCAGTAATGGGGGCAAATGGGGAGGTAATAGCATGTAGTGATGAAGTAAAGAGGAGATGGAGTGAGTATTTTGAAGGTTTGTTGGATGAGTCTGACGATAGAGTGGCAGATATAAGGTGTTTTGGTAGGGATGATGTGCACGCTTTTCACCCTCTAGTATTTTCAGGCCCCGATCACTCACGATAAATTTCCAGTCCATCCTTCCACCTCCAATTTGGTCTCCCGCTTCTTCTTCTACCCTCCACCTCTAACACATGTATCTTCTTTCTAAATCCTTCCTCACTCATTTTCTCCATGTGTCCATACCATCTCAACACACCCTCTTCTCTCTCAACCACACTCTTTTTACTACCACACATCTCTCATACCCTTTCATTACTTACTCAATGAAACCACCTCACACTACATATTGCCCTCAAACATTTCATTTTCAGTGAATCCACCCTCCTCCGCACAACCCTATCTATAGCCCATGCCTCGCACCCATGTAACAATGTTGGAACCACTATTCCTTCAAACATACCATTTTTGCCCTCCGAGATAATGCTCTCACCTTCCACACATTCTTCAACGCTCCCAGAACCTTTCCTCCCTCCCCACCCTGTGACTCACTTCCGCTTCCATGGTTCCATCTGCTTCTAAGTCTACTCCCAGACATCTAAAACACTTCACTTCCTCCAGTTTCTCTCCATTTAAACTTACCTCCCAATTGACTTGTCCCTCAACCCTACTAAACCTAATAACCTTGCTCTTATTCACATTTACTAGGTATGATAAACCATGGAAAGTTTTCTGGGGCCTGGATGTGGAAAGGGAGCTGTGGTTTCGGTGCATTATACATGACAGCTAAAGATTGAGTGTGAATGAATGTGGCCTTTGTTATCTTTTCCTGGTGCTACCTCACACGTGAGCGGGGGGAAGGGGGTTGTCATTTCATGTGTGGCAGGGTGGCGACAGGAATGAATAAAGGCAGCAAATATGAATTATGTATTTTATTATCATGCTTTGTCGCTGTATCCAACGCTAATGAGGTAGCGCAAGGAAACAGACAAAAGAATGGCCCAACACACCCACATACACATGCATATACATACACGGCCTCACATATACATACCTATACATTTCCAATGAATACATACATATATACATACACAGACATATACTTATATACACATGTACATAATTCATACTGTCTGCCTTTATTCATTCCTGTCACGACCCCGCCACACATGCAATGACACCCCCCTTCCCCCCACATGTGTGCGAGGTAGTGCTAGGAAAAGACAACAAAGGCCCCATTCACTCACACTCAGTCTCTAACTGTCATGTATAATGCACCGAAACCACAGCTCCCTTTCCATATCCCGGCCCCACAAAACTTTCCATGGTTTACCCCACACACTTAACATGCTCTGCTTCAATCCATTGACAGCACGTCGACCCCGGTATACCACATCGTTCCAATTCACTCTATTCCTTGCACACCTTTCACCTCCTGCATGTTCAGGCCCTGATTGCTCAAAATCTTTTTCACTCCATCCTTCCACCTCCAATTTGGTCTCCCCCTTCTCCTCGTTCCCTCCACCTCTGACACATATATCCTCTTTCTCAATCTTTTCTCACTCATTCTCTCCATGTGACATAACATTTCAATACACACTCTTCTGCTCTCTTAACCACACTTTTTACTACCACACATCTCTCTTACCCTTTCATTACTTACTCGATCAAACCACCTCACCACATATTATCCTCAAACATCTCATTTCTAACACATCCACCCTCCTCCGAACAACCCTATCTATAGCCCACGCCTCGCAACCATATAACATTGTTGGAAACACTATTCCTTCAAACATACCCATTTTTGTTTTCCAAGATAATGTTCTCGCCTTCCACACATTCTTCAACGCTCCCAGAACCTTGGCCCCCTCCCCCACCCTGTGACTCACTTCCACTTCCATGGTTCCATCCACTGCCAAATCCACTCCCAGGTATCTAAAACACTTCATCCAGTTTTTCTCCGTTCAAACTTACTTCCCAATTCACTTATCCCTCAACCCTACTGTACCTAATAACCTTACTCTTATTCACATTTACCCTCAGCTTTCTTTTTTCCCACACTCTGCCAAACTAAGTCACCAGTTTCTGCAGTTTCTCACCTGAATCAGCCACCAGCGCTGTATTATCAGCGAACTACAACTGACTCACTTCCCAAGCCCTCTTATCCACAACTGACTACATACTTGCCCCTCTCTCCAAAACTCTTGGATTCACCTCCCTAACAACCCCATCCATAAACAAATCAAACAACCAAGGAGACATCATGCACCCCTGCTGCAAACCAACATTCACTGGGAACCAATCACTTTCCTCTCTTCCTACACCTACACATGCCTTACATCCTCAATAAAAACTTTTCACTGCTTCCAGCAACTTGCTCCCCACACCATATACTCTTAATACCTTCCACAGAGCATCTTTATCCACTTTATCATATGCCTTCTCCAGATCCATAAATGCTACATACAAATTCATTTGTTTTTCTATGTATTTCTCACATAAATTCTTCAAAGCAAACACCTGATCCACACATCCTCTATCACTTCTGAAACCACACTGTTCTTCCCCAATCTGACGCTCTGTACATGCCTTCACCCTCTCAATCAATGCCCTTCCTTACAGTTTCCCAGGAATAATCAAGAAACTTATACCTCTATAATTTCAACACTTACCTCTATCCTCTTTGCCTTTGTACAATGGCACTATGCATGCATTCCGCCAATCTTCAGGCACTTCACCATGAGCTATACATACATTGAATATCCTCACCAGCCAGTCAACAACACAGTCACCCCCCTTTTTAATGAATTCCACTGCAATACCATCCAAACTCGCTGCCTTGCCGGCTTTCATCTTCCGCAAAGCTTTTAACTACCTTTTCTCTGTTTACCAAACCATTGTCCCTGACCCTCTCACTTTGCACACCACCTCGACCAAAACACCCTATATCTGCCACTCTATCATCTAACACATTCAACAAACCTTCAAAATACTCACTCCATCTCCTTCTCACATCACCACTACTTGTTATTACCTCCCCATTAAACCCCTTCACCGATGTTCCCATTTCTTCTCCTGTCTTATGCACTTTATTTACCTCCTTCCAAAACATCTTTTTGTTCTCCCCAGAACTGAATGATACTCTCACCCCAACTCTCATTTGTCCTTTTTTTCACCTCTTGCACCTTTCTCTTGACCTCTTGCCTATTTCATTTATACATCTCCCAGTCATTTGCACTTTTCCCTGCAAAGATTGTCCAAATGCCTCTCTCTTCTCTTTCACTTATAATCTTACTTCTTCAGCCCACCACTCACTACCCTTTCTAATCTTCCCACTTCTACGCTTCTCATGCCACAAGAATCTTTTGCGCAAACCATCACTGCTTCCCTAAATACATCCCATTCCTCCCCCGCTCCCCTTATGTCATTTGCTCCTACCTTTTTCAATTCTACACTCAGTCTCTCCTGGTACTTCCTCACACAAATCTCCTTCCCAAGATCACTTACTCTCACCACTTTTCACCCCAACATTTTCTCTACTTTTCGGAAACCTCTACAAATCTTCACCTTCGCCTCCACAAGATGATGATAAGACATCCCTCCAGTGAACCTCTCAGCACATTAACATCCAAAAGTCTATCTTTCATCAATTCATACGTAATCCAATAACGCTCTCTGGCCATCTCTCCTACTTACATATGTATACTTCTGTATATCTCACTTTTTAAACTAGGTATTCCCAATCACCAGTCCTTTAGCACACAAATCTACAAGTTCCTCACCATTATGTGCATGTGTATATAAGTCTGTGTATGTTTATATTTGTAAATGTTGAAATGTATTGGTATGTATATTTAGGTGTGTGGATATATATATATATATATAGTTGTTTATAGTTGTGTTACTGGAGTGATAGTTTTCATACATGGTGCTTTGACAAGAAAATAGTGAAATTGGAAAAAATGTAGCTTAGACATTTGAAGCTTATTGATACAGTGGTTAAATTGATGAGAACTACTATTGACATTTGTGCAAATAAATTAAACATTTCCTTTTTCCATAGCCAGAGGTTGAACCATTATGTGACATTCATTTTTTCATTTCATTTCAAGCTAGAAGTTTCAGTTTTCTAAATTGTTTCTTACATTTTTCATATGTATATATATGTATGTGTGTGTGTGTGTATATGTGCGTGTGTGTGTGTATGTGTGTGTGTGTGTATATATATATGTATATTATCCCTGGGGATAGGGGTGAAAGAATACTTCCCACGCATTCCTCGTGTGTCGTAGAAAGCGACTAGAGGGGACGGGAGCGGGGGGCCAGAAATCCTCCCCTCCTTGTATTTTTTTTTAACTTTCTAAAAAATGGGAAACAGAAGAAGGAGTCACGCGGGGAGTGCTCATCCTCTTCGAAGGCTCAGATTGGGGTGCCTAAATGTGTGTGGATGTAACCAAGATGTGAAAAAAGGAGAGATAGGTAGTATGTTTGAGGAAAGGAACCTGGATGTTTTGGCTCTGAGTGAAGCGAAGCTCAAGGGTAAAGGGGAAGAGTGGTTTGGGAATGTCTTGGGAGTAAAGTCAGGGGTTAGTGAGAGGACAAGAGCAAGGGAAGGAGTAGCAGTACTCCTGAAACAGGAGTTGTGGGAGTATGTGATAGAATGTAAGAAAGTAAATTCTCGATTAATATGGGTAAAACTGAAAGTTCATGGAGAGAGATGGGTGATTATTGGTGCATATGCACCTGGGCATGAGAAGAAAGATCATGAGAGGCAAGTGTTTTGGGAGCAGCTGAATGAGTGTATTAGTGGTTTTGATGCACGAGACCGGATTATACTGATGGGTGATTTGAATGCAAAGGTGAGTAATGTGGCAGTTGAGGGAATAATTGGTATACTTGGGGATCAGTGTTGTAAATGGAAATGGTGAGGAGCTTGTAGAGTTATGTGCTGAAAAAAGACTGATGATTGGGAATACCTGGTTTAAAAAGCGAGATATACATAAGTATATACATAAGTAGGTACAGTACGGTTGAGGGTCAAGTCAATTGGGAGGTGAGTTTGAATGGAGAAAAACTGGAGGAAGTGAAGTGTTTTAGATATCTGGGAGTGGATCTGGCAGTGGATGGAACCATGGAAGCGGAAGTGGATCATAGGGTGGGAGAGGGGGCGAAAATTCTGGGAGCCTTGAAGAATGTGTGGAAGTCGAGAACATTATCTCGGAAAGCAAAAATGGGTATGTTTGAAGGAATAGTGGTTCCAACAATGTTGTATGGTTGCGAGGCGTAGACTATGGATAGAGTTGTGCGCAGGAGGATGGATGTGCTGGAAATGAGATGTTTGAGGACAATGTGTGGTGTGAGGTGGTTTGATCAAGTAAGTAACGTAAGGGTAAGAGAGATGTGTGGAAATAAAAAGAGCGTGGTTGAGAGAGCAGAAGAGGGTGTTTTGAAATGGTTTGGGCACATGGAGAGAATGAGTGAGGAAAGATTGACTAAGAGGATATATGTGTCGGAGGTGTAGGGAACGAGGAGAAGAGGGAGACCAAATTGGAAGTGGAAAGATGGAGTGAAAAAGATTTTGTGTGATTGGGGCCTGAACATGCAGGAGGGTGAAAGGAGGGCAAGGAATAGAGTGAATTGGAGCGATGTGGTATACTGGGGTTGACGTGCTGTCAGTGGATTGAATCAAGGCATGTGAAGCGTCTGGGGTAAACCATGGAAAGCTGTGTAGGTATGTATATTTGCGTGTGTGGACGTATGTATATACATGTGTATGGGGGTGGGTTGGGCCATTTCTTTCATCTGTTTCCTTGCGCTACCTCGCAAACGCGGGAGACAGCAACAAAGCAAAAAAAAAAAAAAAAACTTATGTAAGTAGGAGAGATGGCCAGAGAGCGTTATTGGATTACGTGTTAATTGACAGGCGCGCGAAACAGAGACTTTTGGATGTTAATGTGCTGAGAGGTGCAACTGGAGGGATGTCTGATCATTATCTTGTGGAGGCTAAGGTGAAGATTTGTATGGGTTTTCAGAAAAGAAGAGTGAATGTTGGGGTGAAGAGGGTGGTGAGAGTAAGTGAGCTTGGGAAGGAGACTTGTGTGAGGAAGTACCAGGAGAGACTGAGTACAGAATGGAAAAAGGTGAGAACAATGGAAGTAAGGGGAGTGGGGGAGGAATAGGATGTATTTAGGGAATCAGTGATGGATTGCGCAAAAGATGCTTGTGGCATGAGAAGAGTGGGAGGTGGGTTGATTAGAAAGGGTAGTGAGTGGTGGGATGAAGAAGTAAGAGTATTAGTGAAAGAGAAGAGAGAGGCATTTGGACGATTTTTGCAGGGAAAAAATGCAATTAAGTGGGAGACGTATAAAAGAAAGAGACAGGAGGTCAAGAGAAAGGTGCAAGAGGTGAAAAAAAGGAAAAATGGGAGTTGGGGTGAGAGAGTATCATTAAATTTTAGGGAGAATAAAAAGATGTTCTGGAAGGAGGTAAATAAAGTGCGTAAGACAAGGGAGCAAATGGGAACTTCAGTGAAGGGCGCAAATGGGGAGGTGATAACAAGTAGTGGTGATGTGAGAAGGAGATGGAGTGAGTATTTTGAAGGTTTGTTGAATGTGTTTGATGATAGAGTGGCAGATATAGGGTGTTTTGGTCGAGGTGGTGTGCAAAGTGAGAGGGTTAGGGAAGATGATTTGGTAAACAGAGAAGAGGTAGTAAAAGCTTTGCGGAAGATGAAAGCCGGCAAGGCAGCGGGTTTCGATGGTATTGCAGTGGAATTTATTAAAAATGGGGGTGACTGTATTGTTGACTGGTTGGTAAGGTTATTTAATGTATGTATGACTCGTGGTGAGGTGCCTGAGGATTGGCGGAATGCGTGCATAGGGCCATTGTACAAAGGCAAAGGGGATAAGAGTGAGTGCTCAAATTACAGAGGTATAAGTTTGTTGAGTATTCCTGGTAAATTATATGGGAGGGTATTGATTGAGAGGGTGAAGGCATGTACAGAGCATCAGATTGGGGAAGAGCAGTGTGGTTTCAGAAGTGGTAGAGGATGTGTGGATCAGGTGTTTGCTTTGAAGAATGTATGTGAGAAATACTTAGAAAAGCAAATGGATTTGTATGTAACATTTATGGATCTGGAGAAGGCATATGATAGAGTTGATAGAGATGCTCTGTGGAAGGTATTAAGAATATATGGTGTGGGAGGCAAGTTGTTAGAAGCAGTGAAAAGTTTTTATCGAGGATGTAAGGCATGTGTACGTGTAGGAAGAGAGGAAAGTGATTGGTTCTCAGTGAATGTAGCTTTGCGGCAGGGGTGTGTGATGTCTCCATGGTTGTTTAATTTGTTTATGGATGGGGTTGTTAGGGAGGTGAATGCAAGAGTTTTGGAAAGAGGGGCAAGTATGAAGTCTGTTGGGGATGAGAGAGCTTGGGAAGTGAGTCAGTTGTTGTTCGCTGATGATACAGCGCTGGTGGCTGATTCATGTGAGAAACTGCAGAAGCTGGTGACTGAGTTTGGTAAAGTGTGTGAAAGAAGAAAGTTAAGAGTAAATGTGAATAAGAGCAAGGTTATTAGGTACAGTAGGGTTGAGGGTCAAGTCAATTGGGAGGTGAGTTTGAATGGAGAAAAACTGGAGGAAGTGAAGTGTTTTAGATATCTGGGAGTGGATCTGGCAGCGGATGGAACCATGGAAGCGGAAGTGGATCATAGGGTGGGGGAGGGGAAGTCGAAGAACATTATCTCGGAGAGCAAAAATGGGTATGTTTGCAGGAATAGTGGTTCCAACAATGTTGTATGGTTGCGAGGCGTGGGCTATGGATAGAGTTGTGCACAGGAGGATGGATGTGCTGGAAATGAGATGTTTAAGGACAATGTGTGGTGTGAGGTGGTTTGATCGAGTAAGTAACGTAAGGGTAAGAGAGATGTGTGGAAATAAAAAGAGCGTGGTTGAGAGAGCAGAAGAGGGTGTTTTGAAATGGTTTGGGCACATGGAGAGAATGAGTGAGGAAAGATTGACAAAGAGGATATATGTGTCGGAGGTGGAGGGAACGAGGAGAAGAGGGAGATCAAATTGGAGGTGGAAAGATGGAGTGAAAAAGATTTTGTGTGATCGGGGCCTGAACATGCAGGAGGGTGAAAGGTGGGCAAGGAATATAGTGAATTGGAGCGATGTGGTATACCGGGGTAGACGTGCTGTCAGTGGATTGAATCAAGGCATGTGAAGCGTCTGGGGTAAACCATGGAAAGCTGTGTAGGTATGTATATTTGCGTGTGTGGACGTATGTATATACATGTGTATGGGGGTGGGTTGGGCCATGTCTTTCCTCTTTTTCCTTGCGCTACCTCGCAAACGTGGGAGACAGCGACAAAGCAAAAAATATATATATATATATATATATATATATATATATATATATATATATATATATTATTTATATTTATATTTATTTTGCTTTGTCGCTATCTCCCACGTTTGCGAGGTAGCGCAAGGAAACAGATGAAAGAAATGGCCCCACCAACCCCCATACACAATGTATATACATACACGTCCACACACGCAAATATACATACCTATACATCTCAATGTACACATATATATACACACTCAGACACATACATATATACCCATGCACACAATTAACACTGTCTGCCTTTATTCATTTCCATCGCCACCTCGCCACACATGGAATACCAACCCCCTCCCCCCCATGTGTGCGAGGTAGCACTAGGAAAAGACAACAAAGGCCCCATTCGTTCACACTCAGTCTCGAGCTGTCATGCAATAATGCCCAAAACCACAGCTCCCTTTCCACATCCAGGCCCCACACAACTTTCCATGGTTTACCCCAGACGCTTCACATGCCCTGATTCAATCCACTGACAGCACATCAACCCCGATATACCACATCGATCCAATTCACTCTATTCCTTGCCTCCTTTCACCCTCCTGCATGTTCAGGCCCCGATCACACAAAATCTTTTTCACTCCATCTTTCCACCTCCAATTGGGTCTCCCACTTCTCCTCGTTCCCTCCACCTCCGACACATATATCCTCTTCGTCAATCTTTCCTCACTCATTCTCTCCATGTGCCCAAACCATTTCAAAACACCCTCTTCTGCTCTCTCAACCACGCTCTTTTATTTCCACACATCTCTCTTACCCTTACATTACTTACTCGATCAAACCACCTCACACCACACATTGTCCTCAAACATCTCATTTCCAGCACATCCACCCTCCTGCGCACAACTCTATCCATAGCCCACACCTCGCAACCATACAACATTGTTGGAACCACTATTCCTTCAAACATACCCATTTTTGCTTTCCGAGATAATGTTCTCAACTTCCAAACATTTTTCAAGGCTCCCAGGATTTTCGCCCCCTCCCCCACCCTATGATTCACTTCCGCTTCCATGGTTAAATAAATAAATAAAAATATTTTTTTATTTTATTTTGTTTTGTCGCCGTCTCCCGCGTTAGCAAGGTAGCGCAACGAAACAGACGAAAGAATGGCCCAACCCACCCACATACACATGTATATACATACACATCCACACACGCAAATATACGTACCTATACATCTCAACGTATACATATATATACACACACAGACATATACATATATACACATGTACATAATTCATACTGTCTGCCTTTATTCATTCCCATTGCCACCTCACCACACATGAAATAACAACCCCCTCCCCCCTCATGTGTGCGAGGTACCGCTAGGAAAAGACAACAAAGGCCCCATTCATCCACATTCAGTCTCTAGCTGTCATGTAATAATGCACCGAAACCACAGCTCCCTTTCCACATCCAGGCCCCACAGAACTTTCCATGGTTTACCCCACACGCTTCACATGCCCTGTTTGAATCCATTGACAGCACGTCAACCCCGGCATACCACATCGTTCCAATTCACTCTATTCCTTGCACGCCTTTCACCCTCCTGCATGTTCAGGCCCCGATCACTCAAAATCTTTTTCACTACATCTTTCCACCTCCAATTTGATCTTCCACTTCTCCTCGCTCCCTCCACCTCTGACACATATAACCTCTTGGTCAATCTTTCCTCACTCATTCTCTCCATGTGACCAAACCATTTCAAAACACCATCATCTGCTCTCTCAACCACACTCTTTTTATTTCCACACATCTCTCTTACCCTATTATTACTTACTCGAGCAAACCACCATACAACATTGTTGGAAACACTATTCCTTCAAACATACCCATTTTTGCTTTCCGAGATAATGTTCTCGACTTCCACACATTCTTCAAGGCTCCCAGAATTTTTGCCTTCTCCCCCACCCTATGATTCACTTTGGCTTCCATGGTTCCATCCGCTGCCAAATCAACTCCCAGATATCTAAAACACTTCATTTCCTCCAGTTTTTCTCCATTCAAACTTACCTCCCAATTTACTTGACCCTCAACCCTACTGTACCTAATAACCTTGCTCTTATTCACATTTACTCTTAACTTTCTTCTTTCACACACTTTACCAAACTAAATCACCAGCTTCTGCAGTTCCTCACATGAATCAGCCACCAGCACTGTATCATCAGCGAACAACAACTGACTCACTTCCCAAGCTCTCTCATCCACAACAGACTGCATACTTGCCCCTCTTTCCAAAACTCTTGCATTCACCTCCCTAACAACCCCATCCATTATTAAATTAAACAACCATAGAGACATCACACACCCCTGCCGCAAACCTACATTCACTGAGAACCAATCACTTTCCTCTCTTCCTACACGTACACATGCCTTATATCCTTGATAAAAACTTTTCACTGCTTCTAACAACTTGCGTCCCACACCATATATTCTTAATACCTTCCACAGAGCATCTCTATCAACTCTATCATATGCCTTCTCCAGATCCATAAATGCTACATGCAAATCCATTTGCTTTTCTAAGTATTTCTCACATACATTCTTCAAAGCAAACAAATGATCCACACATCCTCTACCACTTCTGAAACTACACTGCTCTTCCCCAATCTGATGCTCTGTACATGCCTTCACCTTCTCAATCAATACCCTCCCTTATAATTTCCCAGGAATACTCAACAAACTTATACCTCCGTAATTTGAGCCCTCACCTTTGTCCCTTTTGCCTTTGTACACTGGCACTATGGAAGCATTCCGCCAATCCTCAGGCACCTCACCATGAATCATACATACATTGAATAACCTTACCAACCAGTCAACAATACAGTCACCCCCTTTTTTAATAAATTCCACTGCAATACCATTCAAACCCGCTGCCTTGCCGGCTTTCATTTTCGGCAAAGCTTTTACTACCTCTTCTCTGTTTACCGAATCACCTTCCCTAACCCTCTCGCTTTGCACACCACCTCGACCAAAACACCCTATATCTGCCACTCTATCATCAAACACATTCAACAAACCTTCAAAATATTCACTCCATCTCCTTCTCACATCACCACTACTTGTTATCACCTCCCCATTTCCCCCTTCACTGAAGTTTCCATTTGTTCCCTTATCTTTTGGACTTTATTTACCTCCTTCCAAAACATATTTTTATTCTCCCTAAAATTTAATGATACTCTCTCACCCCAACTCTCATTTGCCCTCTTTTTCACCTCTTGCACCCATCTCTTGACCTCCTGCCTCTTTCTTTTATACATCTCCCACTTATTTGCACTATTTCCCTGCAAAAATCGTCCAAATGCCTCTCTCTTCTCTTTCACTGATAATCTTGCTTCTTCATCCTACCAATCATTACCCTTTCTAATCTGCCCACCTCCCATGCTTCTCATGCCACAAGCATCTTTTGTGCAAGCCATCACTGTTTCCTTAAATACATCCCATTCCTCTCCCAGTCCCCTTACCTCCTTTGTTCTCACCTTTCTCCATTCTGCACTCAGTCTCTCGTGGTACTTCCTCACACAAGTCTCCTTCCCAAGCTCACTTACTCTCACCACTCTATTCACCCCAACATTCCCTCTTCTTTTCTGAAAACCTCTACAAATCCTCACCTTCGCTTCCACAAGATAATGACCAGACATCCCTCCAGTTGCACCTCTCAGCACATTAACATCCAAAAGTCTCTTTTTCGCATGCCTATCAATTAACACATAATCCAATAACGCTCTCTGGCCATCTCTCCTACTTACATACGTAAACTTATGTATATCTCTCTTTTTAAACCAGGTATTCCCAATCACCACTCCTTTTTCAGCACATAAATCTACAAGCTCTTCACCATTTCCATTTACAACACTGAACATCCTATGTATACCAATTATTCCCTCAACTGCCACATTACTCACCTTTGCATTCAAATCACCCATCACTATAACCCGGTCTCGTTCATCAAAACCACTAACACACTCATTCAACTGCTCCCAAAACACTTGCCTCTCATGATCTTCCTTCTCATGCCCAGGTGCATATGCACCAATAATCACCCATCTCTCTCCATGAACTTCCAGTTTTACCCATATCAATGTAGAGTATACTTTTTTTACAATCTATCACATACTCTCACCACTCCTGTTTCAGGAGTAGTGCTACTCCTTCCCTTGCTCTTGTCCTCTCACTAACCCCTGACTTTACTCCCAAGACATTCCCTAACCACTCTTCCCCTTTACCCTTGATATTCGTTTCACTCAGAGCCAAAACATCCAGGTTCCTTTCCTCAAACATACTACCTATCTCTAATTTTTTCTCATCTTGGTTACATCCACACACATTTAGACACCCCAGTCTGTGCCTTTGAGAAGGATGAGCACTCCCCGCGTGACTCCTGTTTCCCCTTTTAGAAAGTTAAAATACAAGGAGGGGAGGGTTTCTAGCCCCCCGCTCCCATCCCCTTTAGTCGCCTTCTACGACGGGTGGGGAATGTGTGGGAAGTATTCTTTCTCCCCTATCACCAGGGATGATAGAGTGGCAGATATAGTGTGTTTTGGTCGAGGTGGTGTGCAAAGTGAGAGGGTTAGGGAGGATAATTTGGTAAACAGAGAAGAGGTAGTAAAAGCTTTTCAGAATATGAGAGCCGGCAAGGCAGCGGGTTTGGATGGCATTGCAGTGGAATTTATTAAAAAAGGGGATGACTGTATTGTTGACTGGTTGGTAAGGTTATTTAATGTATGTATGATTCAAGGTGAGGTGCCTGAGGATTGGCGGAATGCTTGCATAGTGCCATTGTACAAAGGCAAAGGGGACAAAGGTGAGTGCTCAAATTACAGAGGTATAAGTTTGTTGAGTATTCCTGGGAAATTATATGGGAGGGTATTGATTGAGAGGGTGAAGGCATGTACGGAGCATCAAACTGGGGAAGAGAAGTGTGGTTTCAGAAGTGGTAGAGGATGTGTGGATCAGGTGTTTGCTTTGAAGAATGTATGTGAGAAATACTTAGAAAAGCAAATGGATTTGTATATATCATGTATGGATCTGGAGAAGGCATATGATAGAGTTGATAGAGATGCTCTGTGGAAGGTATCAAGAATATATGGTGTGGGAGGCAAGTTGCTAGAAGCAGTGAAAAGTTTTTATCGAGGATGTAAGGCATGTGTATGTGTAGGAAGAGAGGAAAGTGATTGGTTCTCAGTGAATGTAGCTTTGCGGCAGGGGTGTGTGATGTCTCCTTGGTTGTTTAATTTGTTTATGGATGGGGTTGTTAAGGAGGTGAATGCA
The DNA here is from genome assembly GCF_036320965.1 of Panulirus ornatus. Taxonomy (NCBI): domain Eukaryota; kingdom Metazoa; phylum Arthropoda; class Malacostraca; order Decapoda; family Palinuridae; genus Panulirus; species Panulirus ornatus. Next base: position 35,136,755 of record NC_092236.1, read on the forward strand.
AGGGATTTGGAAAGGGGGAAAGTATGCAGTCTGTTGTGGATGAGAGAGCTTGAGAAGTGAGTCAGTTGTTGTTCGCTGATGATACAGCGCTGGTGGCTGATTCATGTGAGAAACTGCAGAAGCTGGTGACTGAGTTTGGCAAAGTGTGTGAAAGAAGAAAGTTGAGAGTAAATGTGAATAAGAGCAAGGTAATAATATTAGGTACAGTAGAGTTGAGGGTCAAGTCAATTGGGAGGTAAGTTTGAAAGGAGAAAAACTGGAGGAAGTGAAGTGTTTTAGATATCTGGGAGTGGATTTGGCAGCGGATGGAACCATGGAAGCGGAAGTAAATCATAGGGTGGGGGAGGGGGCAAAAATTCTGGGAGCCTTGAAGAATGTGTGGAAATCGAGAACATTATCTCGGAAAGCAAAAATGTGTATGTTTGAAGGAATAGTGGTTCCAACAATGTTGTATGGTTGCGAGGCGTGGGCTATGGATAGAGTTGTGCGGAGGAGGGTGGATGTGCTGGAAATGAGATGTTTGAGGACAATATGTGCTGTGAGGTGGTTTGATCGAGTAAGTAATGTAAGGGTAAGAGAGATGTGTGGTAATAAAAAGAGTGTGGTTGAGAGAGCAGAAGAGGGTGTTTTGAAATGGTTTGGTCACATGGAGAGAATGAGTGAGGAAAGATTGACCAAGAGGATATATGTGTCAGAGATGGAGGGAACGAGGAGAACTGGGAGACCAAATTGGAGGTGGAAAGATGGAGTGAAAAAGATTTTGAGTGATCGGGGCCTGAACATGCAGGAGGGTGAAAGGCGTGCAAGGAATAGAGTAAATCGGAACGATGTGGTATACCGGGGTCCACGTGCTGTCAATGGATTGAACCAGGGCAAGTGAAGCGGTTGGGGAAACCATGGAAAGTTCTGTTTGGCCTGGATGTGGAAAGGGAGCTTTGGTTTCGGTGCATTATTACATATTACATATACATACCTATACATTTCAACATAAATATACATACACAGACATATATACACATGTCCATACTAATACACACTGCCTTCATCCATTCCCGCCACCACTCCGCCACACATGAAATGGCACACCCCTCCCCCCGCGAGCACGCGAGGTAGCGCTAGGAAAAGACAATAAAGGCCACATCCGCTCACACTCAATCTCTGTCATGTGTAATCCACCGAAACCACAGCTCCCTGTCCATATCCAGGCCCCACAAACTTACCATGATTTACCCCGGACGCTTCACATGCCTTGGTTCAATCCATTGTCAGCACGTCGACCCTGGTATACCACATCGTTCCAATTCAATCTATTCCTTGCACGCCTTTCACTCTCCTGCACGTTCAGGCCCCGATCGCTCAAAAAATTTTTCGCTCCATCCTTCCACGTCCAATTTGGTATCCCATTGCTCCTCGTTCCCTCCACCTCTGACACATATATCCTCTTTGTCAATCTTTCCTCACTCATTCTCTCCATGTGACCAAACCATTTCAATACACCCTCTTCTGCTCTCTCAACCACACTCTTTTCATTACCACACATCTCTCTTACCCTTTCATTACTTACTCGACCAAACCACCTTACACCACCTATTGTCCTCAAACTCTCATTTCCAACACATTCACCCTCCTCTGCACAACCCTATTTATAGCCCACGCCTCACAACCATATAACGTTGTTGGAACCATTATTCCTTCAAACATACCCATTTTTGCTCTCCAAGATAACGTTCTCGTCTTCCACACATTCTTCACGCTTCCAGAACCTTCGCCTCCAACCCCACTCTCAGACTCCTTCTGCTTCCGTATTTCCATCTGCTGCCAAATCCACTCCCAAATATCTAAAACACTTCACTTCCTACAGTTTCTCTCCATTCAAACCTACCTCCCAAGTATGAAGTCTGTTGGGGATGAGAGAGCTTGGGAAGGGAGTCAGTTGTTGTTCGCTGATGATACAGCGCTGGTGGCTGATTCATGTGAGAAACTGCAGAAGCTGGTGACTGAGTTTGGTAAAGTGTGTGAAAGAAGAAAGTTAAGAGTAAATGTGAATAAGAGCAAGGTTATTAGGTACAGTAGGGTTGAGGGTCAATTCAATTGGGAGGTGAGTTTGAATGGAGAAAAACTGGAGGAAGTGAAGTGTTTTAGATATCTGGGAGTGGATCTGGTAGCGGATGGAACCATGGAAGCGGAAGTGGATCATAGGGTGGGGGAGGGGGCGAAAATTCTGGGAGCCTTGAAGAATGTGTGGAAGTCGAGAACATTATCTCGGAAAGCAAAAATGGGTATGTTTGAAGGAATACTGGTTCCAACAATGTTGTATGGTTGCGAGGCGTGGACTATGGATAGAGTTGTGCGCAGGAGGATGGATGTGCTGGAAATGAGATGTTTGAGGACAATGTGTGGTGTGAGGTGGTTTGATCGAGTAAGTAACGTAAGGGTAAGAGAGATGTGTGGAAATAAAAAGAGCGTGGTTGAGAGAGCAGAAGAGGGTGTTTTGAAATGGTTTGGTCACATGGAGAGAATGAGTGAGGAAAGATTGACCAAGAGGATATATGTGTTGGAGGTGGAGGGAACGAGGAGAAGAGGGAGACCAAATTGGAGGTGGAAAGATGGAGTGAAAAAGATTTTGTGTGATCGGGGCCTGAACATGCAGGAGGGTGAAAGGAGGGCAAAGAATAGAGTGAACTGGAGCGATGTGGTATACCGGGGTTGACGTGCTGTCAGTGGATTGAATCAAGGCATGTGTATGGGGGTGGGTAGGGCCATTTCTTTCGTCTGTTTCCTTGCGCTACCTCGCAAACGCGGGAGACAGCGACAAAGCAAAATATATATATATATATATATATATATATATATATATATATATATATATATATATATATATATATATATATATATATACACGAATAAAGTGCTTAGGAACGCGCACCTTCATAGAACATACAAACCTCCAACAGTCAGGATCGAATCCAGGACCCCTGTGCAAGGGGCGGGAATGCTAACCGGTAGGCTACATACAAATCCAATTGTTTTTCTGTGTATTCCTCACATACATTCTTCAAAGCAAACACCTGATCCACACATCCTCTACCACTTCTGAAACCACACTGCTCTTCCCCAATCTGATATTCTGTACATTCCTTGACCCTATTAATCAACACCCTCCCATATAATTTCCCAGGAATAATCAACAAATTTATGCATCTGTAATTTCAACTAACTTTTATCTGCTTTGCTTTTATCAAATGACACTATGCATGCATTCCGCCAATCCGTAGGCACTTCCCCATGAGCCATACATACACTGAATATCCTCACCAACCAGTCAACAAAACAGTCACCCCCTTTTTTAAAAAATTCCAGTGGAATACCATCCAAACCTGCTGCCTTGCCGACTTTCATCTTCCGCAAAGCTTTCACTACTTCTTCTCTGTGTACCAAATCATTCTGCCTAACCTTCTCACTTTGCACACCACCTCGACCAAAACACCCTATATCTGCCACTCTATCATCAAACACGTTAAACAAACCTTCAAAATACTCACTCCATCTCCTAACATCATCACTACTCGTTATCACCTCCCCATTAGCCCCCTTCACTGATGTTCTCATTTCTTCCCTTGTGTTATGCACATTATTTACCTCCTTCTAAAACATCTTATAATTCTCCCTAAAATTTAATGATACTCTCTCACCCCAACTCTCATTTCCCTTCTTTTTCACCTCTTGCACCTTTCTCTTGACCTCCTGCCTCTTTCTTTTATACATCTCCCAGTCATTTGCACTATTCCCCTACAAAAATCGTCCAAATGCCTCTCTCTTCTCAATCACTAATCATCTTACTGTCTCCTGCGATAGCAAGGTAGCGGAAGGACACAGAAGAAAGAATGGCCGAACCTACCCACATACACATTTATATACATAAACACCCACACACGCACATATACATACACATTTCAACGTATATATACATGTACATGCACAGACATATACATATATACACATGAACATATTCATACGTGCTGCCTTCATCATTCCCGCCGCCACCCCACCACACATGAAATGGCACTCCCCTTCCCCCCGTGGAAAAGACAACAAAGGCCACATTCGTTCACACTCAGTCTCTACCTGTCATGTAATAATGCACCGAAACCACAGCTCCCTTTCCACATCCAGGCCCCACAGAACTTTCCATGGTTTACCCTAGAAGCTTAACATACCCTGGTTCAATTTATTGACAGCACGTCGACCCCGGTATACCACATCGTTCCAATTCACTTTATTCCTTGCACGCCTTTCACCCTCCTACATGTTCAGGGCTAGACCACTGAAAATCTTTTTCACTCCATCTTTCCACCTCCAATTTCGTCTCCCACTTCTCCCCGTTCCCTCCACCTCTGACACATATATCCTCTTTGTCAATCTTTCCTCACTCATTCTCTCCATGTGACCAAACCATTTCAAAACACCCTCTTCTGCTCTCTCAACATCTCTCTCCTCAGGCACCTCACCGTGAGTCATACATATATTAAATAACCTTAACAACCAGTCAACAATACAGTCACCCCCTGTTTTTAACAAAGTCCACTACAATACCATCCAAACTCACTGCCTTGCCGGCTTTCATCTTCTGCAAAGCTTTTACTACCTCTTCTCTGTTTACTAAATCATTTCCCCTAACCCTCTCACTTTGCACACCCTATATCTGCCACTCTATCATCAAACACATTCAACAAACCTTCAAAGTACTCATTCCATCTCCTCACATCACCACTACTTGTTATCACCTCCCCTTTAGCCCCCTTCACTGAAGTTCCCATTTGTTCCTTTGTCTTACGCACTTTATTTACCTCCTTCCAAAACATCTTTTTATTCTCCCTATAATTTAATGATACTCTCTCACCCCAACTCTCATTTGCCCTCTTTTTCACCTCTTGCTCCTTTCTCTTGACCTCATGCCTCTTTCTTTTATACATCTCCCACTCATTTGCATTATTTCCCTGCAAAAATCGTCCAAATGCCTCTCTCTTCTCTTTCATTAATAATCTTACTTCTCCATCCCAGCACTCACTACCTTTTCTAATCTGCCCACCTCCCACGCTTCTCATGCCACAAGCATCTTTTGCGCAAGCCATCACTGCTTCCCTAAATACATCCCATTCCTCCCCCACTCCCCTTACGTCCTTTGTTCTCACCTTTTTCCATTCTGTACTCAGTCTCTTCTGGTACTTCCTCACACAAGTCTCCTTCCCAAGCTCACTTACTCTCACCACTCTCTTTACCCCAACATTCTCTTTTCTTTTCTGAAAACCTCTACAAATCATCACCTTCGCCTCCAGAAAATAATGAACAAACATCCCTCCAGTTGCACCTCTCAGCACATTAACATCCAAAAATCTCTCTTTCACTCGCGTATCAATTAACACGTAATCCAATAGCACTTTCTGGCCACCTCTCCTACTTACATACGTATACTTATGTATATCTCTCTTTTTAAACCAGGTATTCCAAATCACCTATCCTTTTTCAGCACATAAATCTACAAGCTCTTCACCATTTCCATTTACAACACTGAACACCCCATGTATACCAATTATTCCCTCAACTGCCACATTACTCACCTTTGCATTCAAATCACCCATCACTATAACCCTGTCTCATGCATCAAAACTACTAACACTCTCAGCTGCTCCCAAAACAGTTACCTTTCATGATCTTTCTTCTCATGCCCAGGTGCATATGCACCAATAACCATCCATCACTCTCCATCCACTTTCAGTTTTACCCATATCAATCTAAGTTTACTTTTTTACACTCTATCACATACTTCCACCACTCCTGTTTCAGGAGTAGTGCTGCTCCTTCCCTTGCTCTTGTCGTCTCACTAACCGCTGACTTTACTCCTAAGACATTCCCAAACCACTCTTCCCCTTTACCCTTGAGCTTCGTTTCACTCAGAGCCAAAATATCCAGGTTCCTTTCCTCAAACATACTACCCATCTCTCCTTTTTTTCTCATCTTGGTTACATCCACACATATTTCGATACCCCAATCTGAGCCTTCGAGGAGGATGAGCACTCCCCGCGTGACTCCTTCTTCTGTTTCCCTTTTCAGAAAGTTGAAATACAAGAAGGGGGGATTTCAAGCCCCCTGCTCCCGTCCCCTTTAGTCGCCTTCTACGACACGTAAGAAATGCATGGGAAGTATTCTTTCTCCCATCCTCCTCAAAGGCTCAGATTAGGGTGTCTAAATATGTGTGGATGTAACCAAGATGAGAAAAAAAGGAGAGATACGTAGTATGTTTGAGGAAAGGAACATGGATGTTTTTGCTCTGAATGAAACGAAGCTCAAGGGTAAAGGGGGAGATTGGTTTGGGAATGTCTTGGAAGTAAAGTCAGGGGTTAGTGAGAGGACAAGAGCAAGGGATGGAGTAGCACTACTCCTGAAACAGTAGTGGTGGGAGTATGTGATAGAGTGTAAGAAAGTAAACTCTAGATTGATATGGGTAAAAGTGAAAGTGGATGGTGAGAGATGGGTGATTATTGGTGCATATACACCTGAGCATGAGAAGAAAGATCATGAGAGGCAAGTGTTTTGGGAGCAGTTGTGTGAGTGTTAGTGGTCTTGATGCATTAGACCGGGTTATAGTGATGGGTGATTTGAATGCACAGGTGAGTAATATGGCAGATGAGGAAATAATTGGTGTACATCGGATGTTCAGTGTGGTAAATGGAAATGGTGAAAAGCTTGTAGATTTGTGTGCTGAAAATAAACTGGTGATTGGGAATACTTCGTTTAAAAAGATATATATATATATATATATATATATATATATATATATATATATATATATATATATATATATATATATATATATATATATATAGAGGAGGAGGAACGCATCCAACAGTGCTCTCCTCCCTTGTATTTAATCACATAGACGCAGATCACCTCGAGGTGGTTCATGCCCTAGTGTCATACTTGAAGGGTAGTCAACCTCTGAAGGAAATAAGAGACAGCGACCGACCATTCCGGAGGTGAAGTATGGCTCAGGGATAAATTGGAAGGTGAAGGATTTCGAGATAAATCCTGAAGTGATTCTGGGATATCCCAAATGATTCAACCCGCTGCTGAGCGTCGACTGTGAGGAGTTGTCTGCAGTGTAAGTCGATCCTGCTCTAAATCAGAGACGTTCGATAGTGACATACGACGAAGCTATCTGGAATTACACCCATAAAGTTACTCTCCCCCATTACATTTTCTTTCTCACCACATTTACGGCTCCAGATTCCCACTTGGTGCTCATAAACCAAGGTCGCAAGTCACGTCATGTATTTAAAAAAAACGACAAAGACCCGGATGGAGGCTTTTAAATCCGATGAACGAAAACGGGAGAAGTGAGCTGGAGCTCATTCTTGAGGTATTACTTTGTTTTTGCTTCCAAGAGCTGGCTGCATGTGTGACCCCCAACACTGTGCAGATGCATCACAGGATTATTGTTTGGCTTTATATCTTTCCAAATAACTATGACTTGCAATATTTTAAAAGTGTATCGAGACAGACTTCCCCAGAACTTTTTTAAAGGGGAAGTAAATGTTTATAGTTGTGTTACTGGAGTGATAGTTTTCATACATGGTGTTTTGACAAGAAAATAGTGAAATTGGAGAAAAATGTAGCTTAGACATTGAAGCTTATTGATACAGTGGTTAAATTGATGAGAACTGCTATTGACGTTTGTGTAAATAAATTATACATTTCCTTTTTTCCATAGCCAGAGGTTGAACCATTATGTGACATTCATTTTTTTCATTCATTTCAAGCTAGAAGTTTCAGTTTTCTAAATTGTTTCTTACATTTTCATATGTGTATATATGTATGTGTGTGTGTGTGTATATGTGCGTATGTATGTGTATGTGTGTGTATGTGTATATGTATATATATATGTATATTATCCCTGGGGATAGGGGTAAAAGAATACTTCCCACGTATTCCTCGCGTGTCGTAGAAAGCGACTAGAGGGGACGGGAGCGGGGGGCCAGAAATCCTCCCCTCCTTGTATTAACTTTCTAAAATGGGAAACAGAAGAAGGAGTCACGCGGGGAGTGCTCATCCTCCTCGAAGGCTCAGAGTGGGGTGCCTAAATGTGTGTGGATGTAACCAAGATGTGAAAAAAGGAGAGATAGGTAGTATGTTTGAGGAAAGGAACCTGGATGTTTTGGCTCTGAGTGAAACGAAGCTCAAGGGTAAAGGGGAAGAGTGGTTTGGGAATGTCTGGGGAGTAAAGTCAGGGGTTAGTGAGAGGACAAGAGCAAGGGAAGGAGTAGCAATACTCCTGAAACAGGAGTTGTGGGAGTATGTGATAGAGTGTAAGAAAGTAAATTCTCGATTAATATGGGTAAAACTGAAAATTGATGGAGAGAGGTGGGTGATTATTGGTGCATATGCACCTGGGCATGAGAAGAAAGATCATGAGAGGCAAGTGTTTTGGGAGCAGCTGAATGAGTGTGTTAGTGGTTTTGATGCACGAGACCGGGTTATAGTGATGGGTGATTTGAATGCAAAGGTGAGTAATGTGGCAGTTGAGGGAATAATTGGTATACATGGGGTGTTCAGTGTTGTAAATGGAAATGGTGAAGAGCTTGTAGATTTATATGCTGAAAAAGGACTGATGATTGGGAATACCTGGTTTAAAAAGCGAGATATACATAAGTATACTTATGTAAGTAGGAGAGATGGCCAGAGAGCGTTATTGGATTACGTGTTAATTGACAGGCGTGCGAAAGAGAGACTTTTGGATGTTAATGTGCTGAGAGGTGCAACGGGAGGGATGTCTGATCATTATCTTGTGGAGGCTAAGGTGAAGATTTGTATGGGTTTTCAGAAAAGAAGAGTGAATGTTGGGGTGAAGAGGGTGGTGAGAGTAAGTGAGCTTGGGAAGGAGACCTGTGTGAGGAAGTACCAGGAGAGACTGAGTACAGAATGGAAAAAGGTGAGAACAATGGAAGTAAGGGGAGTGGGGGAGGAATGGGATGTATTTAGGGAATCAGTGATGGATTGCGCAAAAGATGCTTGTGGCATGAGAAGAGTGGGAGGTGGGTTGATTAGAAAGGGTAGTGAGTGGTGGGATGAAGAAGTAAGAGTATTAGTGAAAGAGAAGAAAGAGGCATTTGGACGATTTTTGCAGGGAAAAAATGCAATTGAGTGGGAGATGTATAAAAGAGAGAGACAGGAGGTCAAGAGAAAGGTGCAGGAGGTGAAAAAAAGGGCAAATGAGAGTTGGGGTGAGAGAGTATCATTAAATTTTAGGGAGAATAAAAATATGTTCTGGAAGGAGGTAAATAAAGTGCGTAAGACAAGGGAGCAAATGGGAACTTCAGTGAAGGGCGCAAATGGGGAGGTGATAACAAGTAGTGGTGATGTGAGAAGGAGATGGAGTGAGTATTTTGAAGGTTTGTTGAATGTGTTTGATGATAGAGTGGCAGATATAGGGTGTTTTGGTCGAGGTGGTGTGCAAAGTGAGAGGGTTAGGGAAAATGATTTGGTAAACAGAGAAGAGGTAGTGAAAGCTTTGCGGAAGATGAAAGCCGGCAAGGCAGCAGGTTTGGATGGTATTGCAGTGGAATTTATTAAAAAAGAGGGTGACTGTATTGTTGACTGGTTGGTAAGGTTATTTAATGTATGTATGACTCATGGTGAGGTGCCTTAGGATTGGCGGAATGCGTGCATAGTGCCATTGTACAAAGGCAAAGGGGATAAGAGTGAGTGCTCAAATTACAGAGGTATAAGTTTGTTGAGTATTCCTGGTAAATTATATGGGAGGGTATTGATTGAGAGGGTGAAGGCATGTACAGAGCATCAGATTGGGGAAGAGCAGTGTGGTTTCAGAAGTGGTAGAGGATGTGTGGATCAGGTGTTTGCTTTGAAGAATGTATGTGAGAAATACTTAGAAAAGCAAATGGATGTGTATGAAGCATTTATGGATCTGGAGAAGGCATATGATAGAGTTGATAGAGATGCTCTGTGGAAGGTATTAAGAATATATGGTGTGGGAGGAAAGTTGTTAGAAGCAGTGAAAAGTTTTTATCGAGGATGTAAGGCATGTGTACGTGTAGGAAGAGAGGAAAGTGATTGGTTCTCAGTGAATGTAGGTTTGCGGCAGGGGTGTGTGATGTCTCCATGGTTGTTTAATTTGTTTATGGATGGGGTTGTTAGGGAGGTAAATGCAAGAGTTTTGGAAAGAGGGGCAAGTATGAAGTCTGTTGGGGATGAGAGAGCTTGGGAAGTGAGTCAGTTGTTGTTCGCTGATGATACAGCGCTGGTGGCTGATTCATGTGAGAAACTGCAGAAGCTGGTGACTGAGTTTGGTAAAGTGTGTGGAAGAAGAAAGTTAAGAGTAAATGTGAATAAGAGCAAGGTTATTAGGTACAGTAGGGTTGAGGGTCAAGTCAATTGGGAGGTGAGTTTGAATGGAGAAAAACTGGAGGAAGTGAAGTGTTTTAGATATCTGGGAGTGGATCTGGCAGCGGATGGAACCATGGAAGCGGAAGTGGATCATAGGGTGGGGGAGGGGGCGAAAATTCTGGGGGCCTTGAAGAATGTGTGGAAGTCGAGAACATTATCTCGGAAAGCAAAAATGGGTATGTTTGAAGGAATAGTGGTTCCAACAATGTTGTATGGTTGCGAGGCGTGGGCTATGGATAGAGTTGTGCGCAGGAGGATGGATGTGCTGGAAATGAGATGTTTGAGGACAATGTGTGGTGTGAGGTGGTTTGATCGAGTGAGTAACGTAAGGGTAAGAGAGATGTGTGGAAATAAAAAGAGCGTGGTTGAGAGAGCAGAAGAGGGTGTTTTGAAGTGGTTTGGGCACATGGAGAGAATGAGTGAGGAAAGATTGACCAAGAGGATATATGTGTCAGAGGTGGAGGGAACGAGGAGAAGAGGGAGACCAAATTGGAGGTGGAAAGATGGAGTGAAAAAGATTTTGTGTGATCGGGGCCTGAACATGCAGGAGGGTGAAAGGAGGGCAAGGAATAGAGTGAATTGGAGCGATGTGGTATACCGGGGTTGACGTGCTGTCAGTGGATTGAATCAGGGCATGTGAAGCGTCTGGGGTAAACCATGGAAAGCTGTGTAGGTATGTATATTTGCGTGTGTGGACGTATGTATATACATGTGTATGGGGGGGGGTTGGGCCATTTCTTTCGCCTGTTTCCTTGCGCTACCTCGCAAACGCGGGAGACAGCGACAAAGTATAATAAAAAAAAATAAAAAAAAATAAATAAATATATATATATATATATATATATATATATATATATATATATATATATATATATATATATATATATATATATATATATAAGTATAAATATGTAAGTAGGAGAGCTGGCCAGAGAGCGTTATTGGATTACATGTTAATTGATAGGCGCGCGAAAGAGAGACTTTTGGATGTTAATGTGCTGAGAGGTGCAACTGGAGAGATGCCTGATCATTATCTTGTGGAGGTGAAGGTGAAGAATTGTAGAGGTTTTCAGAAAAGAAGAGAGAATATTGGGGTGAAGAGAGTGGAGAGTAAGTGAGCTTGGGAAGGAGACTTGTGTGATGAAGTACCAGGAGAGACAGAGCAGAATATAAATAAGTTAATAAAGTGGGAACAAATGGGAGCATCGGAGAAGGGATATAATGGGGAGGTGATAACAAGTAGTGGTGATGTGAGAACATGGAGTGAGTATTTTGAAGGTTTGTTGAATGTGTTTGATGATAAGAGTGGCAGATATAGGGTGTTTTGGTCGAGGTGGAGTGTAAAGTGAGAGGGTTAGGGAAAATGATTTGGTAAACAGAAAAGAGGTAGTAAAAGCTTTGTGGAAGATGAAAGCCAGGAAGGCAGCGGGTGTGGATGGTATTGCAGTGGAATTTATTAAAAATGGGGATGACTGTGTTGTTGACTGATTGGTAAGGATATTAAATGTTTGTATGACTCACGGTGAAAAGCCGGAGAACTGGCGGAAAGCATGCATAGTGCTATTTTACAAATGCAGAGAGGATAAAGGTGAGCGCTCAAATTACAGAGGTATAAGTTTGTTGAATATTCCTGGGAAATTATATGGGAGGGTGTTGATTGAGAGGGTGAAGGCATGTATAGAGCATCAGATTGGGGAAGAGTAGTGTGGTTTCATAAGTGGTAGAGGATGTGTGGATCAGGTGTTTGTTTTGAATAATGCATGTGAGAAATACTTAGAAAGCAAATGGTGTATGTAGCATTTAAGGATCTTGAGAAGGCATATGATAAAGTTGACAGAGATGCTCTGTTGAAGGTATTAAAATATATGGTGTGGGAGGCAAATTATTAGAAGCAGTGAAAAGTTTTTATCAAAATGGGTATGTTTGAACAAATAGTGGTTCCATCAATGTTATATGATTGCGAGGCGTGGGCTATAGATACAATTGTGCGGAGGAGGATGGATGTGACGGAAATGAGATGTTTGAGAATATGTGGTGTGAGGTGGTTTGGTCAAGTTAATAATGAAAGGGTAAGAGAGATGTTCGGTAATAAAAAAAAAGTGTGGTTGAGAGAGCAGAAGAGGGTGTTTTGAAATGGATTGGTAACATGGAGAGAATGAGTGAGGAAAGATTGACAAGGATGATACAAATGTCCGAGGTGGATGGAACGAGAAGTGGTAGACGAAATTGGAGGTGGAAAGATGTAGTGAAAAAGATTTTGAGTGATCGGGGCCTGAACTTGCAGAAGGGTGAAAGGCATGCAAGGAATAGTGTGAATTCGAACGATGTGGTATACCGGGGTCGACATGCTGTCAATGGATTGAACCAGGGTATGTGAAGCGTCAGGGGTAAACCATGGAAAGTTTTGTGGGGCCTGGATATGGAAAAGGAGCTCTGGTTTCGGTGCATTATACATGACAGCTAGAGACTGAGTGTGAACGAATATGGTCTTTGTTGTCTTCTCCAAGTGCTACCCGGCGCACACGCGGGGGGAGGGGGTTGTCATTTCATGTGGCGGGGTGGCGACGATAATGAATAAGGGCAGACAGTATGAATTATGTACAGGTGTATATATGTATGTCTGTGTGTATATATATATATATATATATATATATATATATATATATATATATATATATATATATATATATATATATATTTGCGGAAGATGAAAGCCGGCAAGGCAGCAGGTTTGGATGGTATTGCAGTGGAATTTATTAAAAAAGGGGGTGACTGTATTGTTGACTGGTTGGTAAGGTTATTTAATATATGTATGACTCATGGTGAGGTGCCTGAGGATTGGCGGAATGCGTGCATAGTGCCATTGTACAAAGGCAAAGAGGATAAGAGTGAGTGCTCAAATTACAGAGGTATAAGTTTGTTGAGTATTCCTGGTAGATTATATGGGAGGGTATTGATTGAGAGGGTGAAGGCATGTACAAAGCATCAGATTGGGGAAGAGCAGTGTGGTTTCAGAAGTGGTAGAGGATGTGTGGATCAGGTGTTTGCTTTGAAGAATGTATGTGAGAAATACTTAGAAAAGCAAATGGATTTGTATGTAGCATTTATGGATCTGGAGAAGGCATATGATAGAGTTGATAGAGATGCTCTGTGGAAGGTATTAAGAATATATGGTGTAGGAGGAAAGATGTTAGAAGCAGTGAAAAGTTTTTATCGAGGATGTAAGGCATGTGTACGTGTAGGAAAAGAGGAAAGTGATTGGTTCTCAGTGAATGTAGGTTTGCGGCAGGGGTGTGTGATGTCTCCATGGTTGTTTAATTTGTTTATGGATGGGGTTGTTAGGGAGGTAAATGCAAGAGTTTTGGAAAGAGGGGCAAGTATGAAGTCTGTTGGGTATGAGAGAGCTTGGGAAGTGAGTCAGTTGTTGTTCGCTGATGATACAGCGCTGGTGGCTGATTCATGTGAGAAACTGCAGAAGCTGGTGACTGAGTTTGGTAAAGTGTGTGGAAGAAGAAAGTTAAGAGTAAATGTGAATAAGAGCAAGGTTATTAGGTACAGTAGGGTTGAGGGTCAAGTCAATTGAGAGGTGAGTTTGAATGGAGAAAAACTGGAGGAAGTGAAGTGTTTTAGATATCTGGGAGTGGATCTGGCAGCGGATGGAAACATGGAAGCGGAAGTGGATCATAGGGTGGGGGAGGGGGCGAAAATTCTGGGGGCCTTGAAGAATGTGTGGAAGTCGAGAACATTATCTCGGAAAGCAAAAATGGGTATGTTTGAAGGAATAGTGGTTCCAACAATGTTGTATGGTTGCGAGGCGTGGGCTATGGATAGAGTTGTGCGCAGGAGGATGGATGTGCTGGAAATGAGATGTTTGAGGACAATGTGTGGTGTGAGGTGGTTTGATCGAGTGAGTAACGTAAGGGTAAGAGAGATGTGTGGAAATAAAAAGAGCGTGGTTGAGAGAGCAGAAGAGGGTGTTTTGAAGTGGTTTGGGCACATGGAGAGAATGAGTGAGGAAAGATTGACCAAGAGGATATATGTGTCGGAGGTGGAGGGAACGAGGAGAAGAGGGAGACCAAATTGGAGGTGGAAAGATGGAGTGAAAAAGATTTTGTGTGATCGGGGCCTGAACATGCAGGAGGGTGAAAGGAGGGCAAGGAATAGAGTGAATTGGAGCGATGTGGTATACCGGGGTTGACGTGCTGTCAGTGGATTGAATCAAGGCATGTGAAGCGTCTGGGGTAAACCGTGGAAAGCTGTGTAGGTATGTATATTTGCGTGTGGACGTATGTATATACATGTGTATGGGGGGGGGGGTTGGGCCATTTCTTTCGTCTGTTTCCTTGCGCTACCTCGCAAGCGCGGGAGACAGCGACAAAGTATAATATAAAATAATAAAAATATATATATATATTATCCCTGGGGATAGGGGAGCAAGAATACTTCCCACGTATTCCCTGCGTGTCGTAGAAGGCGACTAAAAGGGGAGGGAGCGGGGGGCTGGAAATCCTCCCCTCTCGTTTTTTTTTTTTTTTTTTTTTTCCAAAAGAAGGAACAGAGAATTGGGCCAGGTGAGGGTAGTCCCTCAAAGGCCCAGTCATCTGTTCTTAACGCTACCTCGCTAATGCGGGAAATGGGGAATAATTTAAAAAAAAAAAAAAAATATATATATATATATATATATATATATATATATATATATATATATATATATATATATATATATATATATATATATACGTTGAGATGTATAGGTATGTATGTGCTGTGTGTGGACGTATATATATATGAGAGTTGGGGTGAGAGAGTATCATTAAATTTTAGGGTAAAAAAAAAAAAAAAAAATATATATATATATATATATATATATATATATATATATATATATATATATATATACGTTGAGATGTATAGGTATGTATGTGCTG
Organism: Panulirus ornatus; assembly: GCF_036320965.1. Lineage (NCBI taxonomy): Eukaryota > Metazoa > Arthropoda > Malacostraca > Decapoda > Palinuridae > Panulirus > Panulirus ornatus. Next base: position 35,152,141 of record NC_092236.1, read on the forward strand.
TGTGTGGACGTATATATATATGAGAGTTGGGGTGAGAGAGTATCATTAAATTTTAGGGAGAATAAAAAGATGTTCTGGAAGGAGGTAAATAAAGTGCATAAGACAAGGGAGCAAATGGAAACTTCAGTGAAGGGCGCAAATGGGGAGGTGATAACAAGTAGTGGTGATGTGAGAAGGCATTGGAGTGAGTATTTTGAAGGTTTGTTGAATGTGTTTGATGATAGAGTGGCAGATATAGGGTGTTTTGGTCGAGGTGGTGTGCAAAGTGAGAGGGTTAGGGAAAATGATTTGGTAAACAGAGAAGAGGTAGTAAAAGCTTTGCAGAAGATGAAAGCCGGCAAGGCAGCAGGTTTGGATGGTACTGCAGTGGAATTTATTAAAAAAGGGGGTGACTGTATTATTGACTGTTTGGTAAGGTTATTTAATGTATGTATGACTCATGGTGAGGTGCCTGAGGATTGGTGGAATGCGTGCATAGTGCCATTGTACAAAGGGAAAGGGGATAAGAGTGAGTGCTCAAATTACAGAGGTATAAGCTTGTTGAGTATTCCTGGTAAATTATATGGGAGGGTATTGAGTGAGAGGGTGAAGGCATGTACACAGCATCGGATTGGGGAAGAGCAGTGTGGTTTCAGAAGTGGTAGAGGATGTGTGGATCAGGTGTTTGCTTTGAAGAATGTATGTGAGAAATACTTAGAAAAGCAAATGGATTTGTATGTAGCATTTATGGATCTGGAGAAGTCATATGATAGAGTTGATAGAGATGCTCTGTGGAAGGTATTAAGAATATATGGTGTGGGAGGGAAGTTGTTAGAAGCAGTGAAAAGTTTTTATCGAGGATGTAAGGCATGTGTACGTGTAGGAAGAGAGGAAAGTGATTGGTTCTCAGTGAATGTAGGTTTGCGGCAGGGATGTGTGATGTCTCCATGGTTGTTTAATTTGTTTATGGATGGGGTTGTTAGGGAGGTAAATGCAAGAGTTTTGGAAAGAGGGGCAAGTATGAAGTATGTTGGGGATGAGAGAGCTTGGGAAGTGAGTCAGTTGTTGTTCGCTGACGATACAGCGCTGGTGGCTGATTCATGTGAGAAACTGCAGAAGCTGGTGACTGAGTTTGGTAAAGTGTGTGAAAGAAGAAAGTTAAGAGTAAATGTGAATAAGAGCAAGATTATTAGGTACAGTAGGGTTGAGGGTCAAGTCAATTGAGAGGTAAGTTTCAATGGAGCAAAACTGGAGAAAGTAAAGTGTTTTAGATATCTACGAGTGAATCTGGTAGCGGATGGAACCATGGAAGCGGAATTGGATCATAAAGTGGGGGAGGGGGCGAAAATCCTGGGAGCCCTGAAGAATGTGTGGAAGTCGAGAACATTATCTCGGAAAGCAAAAATGGGTATGTTTGAAGGAAAAGTTGTTCCAACAATGTTGTATGGTTGCAAGGCGTGGGCTATGGATAGAGTTGTGCGCAGGAGGATGGATGTGCTGGAAATGAGATGTTTGAGGACAATGTGTGGTGTGAGGTGGTTTGATCGAGTAAGTAACGTAAGGTAAGAGAGATGTGTGGAAATAAAAAGAGCATGGTTGAGAGAGCAGAAGAGGGTGTTTTGAAATGGTTTGTGCACATGGAGAGAATGAGTGAAGAAAGATTGACCAAGAGGATATATGTGTCGGAGGTGGAGGGAACGAGGAGAAGAGGGAGACCAAATTGGAGGTGGAAAGATGGAGTGAAAAAGATTTTGTGTGATCGGGGCCTGAACATGCAGGAGGGTGAAAGGAGGGCAAAGAATAGAGTGAATTGGATCGATGTAGTGTACCGGGGTTGACATGCTGTCAGTGGATTGAATCAGGGCATGTGAAGCGTCTGGGGTAAACCATGGAAAGCTGTGTAGGTATGTATATTTGCGTGTGTGGACGTATGTATATATATGCGTGTGGGGGTGGGTTGGGCCATTTCTTTCGTCTGTTTCCTTGCGCTACCTCGCAAACGCGGGACACAGCGACAAAAAAAAAATATGTATATATATACACATGAATATGTGGGTGGGTTGGGCCATTCTTTCGTCTGTTTCCTTTCGTTACCTCGGTAACTCGGGATACAGCGACAAAGTATAATAGATATGTTTTTTTTTTTTTTCCTTTGTCGCTGTCTCCCGCGTTTGCGAGGTAGCGCAAGGAAACAGACGAAAGAAATGGCCCAACCCACCCCCATACACATGTATATACATACGTCCACACACGCAAATATACATACCTACACAGCTTTCCATGGTTTACCCCAGATGCTTCACATGCCCTGATTCAATCCACTGACAGCACGTCAACCCCGGTATACCACATCGCTCCAATTCACTCTATTCCTTGCCCTCCTTTCACCCTCCTGCATGTTCAGGCCCCGATCACACAAAATCTTTTTCACTCCATCTTTCCACCTCCAATTTGGTCTCCCTCTTCTCCTCGTTCCCTCCACCTCCGACACATATATCCTCTTGGTCAATCTTTCCTCACTCATTCTCTCCATGTGACCAAACCATTTCAAAACACCCTCTCTGCTCTCTCAACCACGCTCTTTTTATTTCCACACATCTCTCTTACCCTTACATTACTTACTCGATCAAACCACCTCACACCACACATTGTCCTCAAACATCTTATTTCCAGCACATCCATCCTCCTGCGCACAACTCTATCCATAGTCCACGCCTCGCAACCATACAACATTGTTGGAACCACTATTCCTTCAAACATACCCATTTTTGCTTTCCGAGATAATGTTCTCGACTTCCACACATTCTTCAAGGCTCCCAGAATTTTCGCCCCTCCCCCACCCTATGATCCACTTCCGCTTCCATGTTTCCATCCGCTGCCAGATGTGTATATATATATATATATATATATATATATATATATATATATATATATATATATATATATATATATATTTTTTTTTTTTTGCTTTGTCGCTGTCTCCCGCGTTTCCGAGTTAGCGCAAGGAAACAGATGAAAGAAATGGCCCAACCCACCCCATACACATGTATATACATACGTCAACACACGCAAATATACATACCTACACAGCTTTCCATGGTTTACCCCAGACGCTTCACATGCCCTGATTCAATCCACTGACAGCACGTCAACCCCGGCATACCACATCGTTCCAATTCACTCTATTCCTTGCCCTCCTTTCACCCTCCTGCATGTTCAGGCCCCAATCACACAAAATCTTTTTCATTCCATCTTTCCACCTCCAATTTGGTCTACCACTTCTCCTCGTTCCCTCCACCTCCAACACATATATCCTCTTGGTCAATCTTTCCTCACTCATTCTCTTCATGTGCCCAAACCATTTCAAAACACCCTCTTCTGCTCTCTCAACCATGCTCTTTTTATTTCCACACATCTCTCTTACCCTTACGTTACTCACTCGATCAAACCACCTCACACCACACATTGTCCTCAAACATCTCATTTCCAGCACATCCATCCTCCTGCACACAACTCTATCCATAGCGCACGCCTCGCAACCATACAACATTGTTGGAACCACTATTCCTTCAAACATACCCATTTTTGCTTTCCGAGATAATGTTCTCGACTTCCACACATTCTTCAAGGCTCCCAGAATTTTCGCCCCCTCCCACACCCTATGATCCACTTCCGCTTCCATGTTTCCATCCGCTGCCAGATCCACTCCCAGTTATCTAAAACACTTTACTTCCTCCAGTTTTTCTCCATTCAAACTTACCTCCTAATTGACTTGACCCTCAACCCTACTGTACCTAATAACCTTGCTCTTATTCACATTTACTCTTAACTTTCTTCTTTCACACACTTTACCAAACTCAGTCACCAGCTTCTGCAGTTTCTCACATGAATCAGCCACCAGCGCTGTATCATCAGCGAACAACAACTGACTCACTTCCCAAGCTCTCTCATCCCCAACAGACTTCATACTTGCCCCTCTTTCCAAAACTCTTCATTCACCTCCCTAACAACCCCATCCATAAACAAATTAAACAACCATGGAGACATCACACACCCCTGCCGCAAACCTACATTCACTGAGAACCAATCACTTTCCTCTCTTCCTACACGTATATATATATATATATATATATATATATATATATATATTTTTTTTATATTTTGTCGCTGTCTCCCGCGTTTGCGAGGTAGCGCAAGGAAACAGATGAAAGAAATTGCCCCCCCCCCCCATACACATGTATATACATACGTCCACACACGCAAATATACATACCTACACAGCTTTCCATGGTTTACCCCAGACGCTTCACATGCCTTGATTCAATCCACTGACAGCACGTCAGCCCCGGTATACCACATCGCTCCAATTCACTCTATTCCTTGCCCTCCTTTCACCCTCCTGCATGTTCAGGCCCCGATCACACAAAATCATTTTCATTCCATCTTTCCACCTCCAATTTGGTCTCCCTCTTCTCCTTGTTCCCTCCACCTCCGACACATATATCCTCTTGGTCAATCTTTCCTCACTCATCCTCTCCATGTGCCCAAACCACTTCAAAACACCCTCTTCTGCTCTCTCAACCACGCTCTTTTTATTTCCACACATCTCTCTTACCCTTACGTTACTCACTCGATCAAACCACCTCACACCACACATTGTCCTCAAACATCTCATTTCCAGCACATCCATCCTCCTGCGCACAACTCTATCCATAGCCCACGCCTCGCAACCATACAACATTGTTGGAACCACTATTCCTTCAAACATACCCATTTTTGCTTTCCGAGATAATGTTCTCGACTTCCACACATTCTTCAAGGCTCCCAGAATTTTCGCCCCCTACCCCACCCTATGATCCACTTCCGCTTCCATGGTTCCATCCGCTGCCAGATCCACTCCCAGATATCTAAAACACTTCACTTCCTCCAGTTTTTCTCCATTCAAACTCACCTCCCAATTGACTTGACCCTCAACCCTACTGTACCTAATAACCTTGCTCTTATTCACATTTACTCTTAACTTTCTTCTTCCACACACTTTACCAAACTCAGTCACCAGCTTCTCCAGTTTCTCACATGAATCAGCCACCAGCGCTGTGTCATCAGCGAACAACAACTGACTCACTTCCCAAGCTCTCTCATCCCCAACAGACTTCATACTTGCCCCTCTTTCCAAAACTCTTGCATTTACCTCCCTAACAACCCCATCCATAAACAAATTAAACAACCATGGAGACATCACACACCCCTGCTGCAAACCTACATTCACTGAGAACCAATCACTTTCCTCTCTTCCTACACGTACACATGCCTTACATCCTCGATAAAAACTTTTCACTGCTTCTAACACCTTTCCTCCCACACCATATATTCTTAATACCTTCCACAGAGCATCTCTATCAACTCTATCATATGCCTTCTCCAGATCCATGAATGCTACATACAAATCCATTTGCTTTTCTAAGTATTTCTCACATACATTCTTCAAAGCAAATACCTGATCCACACATCCTCTACCACTTCTGAAACCACACTGCTCTTCCCCAATCTGATGCTCTGTACATGCCTTCACCCTCTCAATCAATACCCTCCCATATAATTTACCAGGAATACTCAACAAACTTATACCTCTGTAATTTGAGCACTCACTTTTATCCCCTTTGCCTTTGTACAATATATATATATATATATATATATATATATATATATATATATATATATATATATATATATATATATATATATATATCTTTTTTTTTTTTTTTTTTGCTTTGTCGCTGTCTCCCGCGTTTGCGAGGTAGCGCAAGGAAACAGACGAAAGAAATGGCCCAACCCACCCCCATACACATGCCTTGATTCAATCCAATGACAGCACGTCAGCTCCGGTATACCACATTGCTCCAGTTCACTCTATTCCTTGCCCTCCTTTCACCCTCCTGCATGTTCAGGCCCCGATCACACAAAATCTTTTTCACTCCATCTTTCCACCTCCAATTTGGTCTCCCTCTTCTCCTCGTTCCCTCCACCTCCGACACATATATCCTCTTGGTCAATCTTTCCTCACTCATTCTCTCCATGTGACCAAACCATTTCAAAACACCCTCTTCTGCTCTCTCAACCACGCTCTTTTTATTTCCACACATCTCTCTTACCCTTACGTTACTCACTCGATCAAACCACCTCACACCACACATTGTCCTCAAACATCTCATTTCCAGCACATCCATCCTCCTGCGCACAACTCTATCCATAGTCCACGCCTCGCAACCATACAACATTGTTGGAACCACTATTCCTTCAAACATACCCATTTTTGCTTTCCGAGATAATGTTCTCGACTTCCACACATTCTTCAAGGCTCCCAAAATTTTCGCCCCCTCCCCCACCCTATGATCCACTTCCGCTTCCATGATTCCATCCGCTGCCAGATCCACTCCCAGATATCTAAAACACTTCTCTTCCTCCAGTTTTTCTCCATTCAAACTCACCTCCCAATTGAATTGACCCTCAACCCTACTGTACCTAATAACCTTGCTCTTATTCACATTTACTCTTAACTTTCTTCTTTCACACACTTTACCAAACTCAGTCACCAGCTTCTGCAGTTTCTCACATGAATCAGCCACCAGCGCTCATCAGCGAACAACAACTGACTCACTTCCCAAACTCTCTCATCCCCAACAGACTTCATACTTGCCCCTCTTTCCAAAACTCTTGCATTCACCTCCCTAACAACACCATCCATAAACAAATTAAACAACCATGGAGACATCACACACCTCTGCCGCAAACCTACATTCACTGAGAACCAATCACTTTCCTCTCTTCCTACACGTACACATGCCTTACATCCTCGATTGAGAGGGTGAATTGATTGAGAGGGTGAAGGCATGTACAGAGCATCAGATATGGGAAGAGCAGTGTGGTTTCAGAAGTGGTAGAGGATGTGTGGATCAGGTGTTTGCTTTGAAGAATGTATGTGAGAAATACTTAGAAAAGCAAATGGATTTGTATGTAGCATTTATGGATCTGGAGAAGGCATATGATAGAGTTGATAGAGATGCTCTGTGGAAGGTATTAAGAATATATGGTGTGGGAGGAAAGTTGTTAGAAGCAGTGAAAAGTTTTTATCGAGGATGTAAGGCATGTGTACGTGTAGGAAGAGAGGAAAGTGATTGGTTCTCAGTGAATGTAGGTTTGCGGCAGAGGTGTGTGATGTCTCCATGGTTGTTTAATTTGTTTATGGATGGTGTTGTTAGGGAGGTGAATGCAAGAGTTTTGGAAAGAGGGGCAAGTATGAAGTCTGTTGGGGATGAGAGAGTTTGGGAAGTGAGTCAGTTGTTGTTCGCTGATGAGCGCTGGTGGCTGATTCATGTGAGAAACTGCAGAAGCTGGTGACTGAGTTTGGTAAAGTGTGTGGAAGAAGAAAGTTAAGAGTAAATGTGAATAAGAGCAAGGTTATTAGGTACAGTAGGGTTGAGGGTCAAGTCAATTGGGAGGTGAGTTTGAATGGAGAAAAACTGGAGGAAGTGAAGTGTTTTAGATATCTGGGAGTGGATCTGGCAGCGGATGGAACCATGGAAGCGGAAGTGGATCATAGGGTGGGGGAGGGGGCGAAAATTCTGGGGGCCTTGAAGAATGTGTGGAAGTCGAGAACATTATCTCGGAAAGCAAAAATGGGTATGTTTGAAGGAATAGTGGTTCCAACAATGTTGTATGGTTTTGAGGCGTGGGCTATGGATAGAGTTGTGCGGAGGAGGATGGATGTGCTGGAAATGAGATGTTTGAGGACAATGTGTGGTGTGAGGTGGTTTGATCGAGTGAGTAACGTAAGGGTAAGAGAGATGTGTGGAAATAAAAAGAGCGTGGTTGAGAGAGCAGAAGAGGGTGTTTTGAAGTGGTTTGGGCACATGGAGAGAGTGAGTGAGGAAAGATTGACCAAGAGGATATATGTGTCGGAGGTGGAGGGAACGAGGAGAAGAGGGAGACCAAATTGGAGGTGGAAAGATGGAGTGAAAAAGATTTTGTGTGATCGGGGCCTGAACATGCAGGAGGGTGAAAGGAGGGCAAGGAATAGAGTGAATTGGAGCGATGTGGTATACCGGAGTTGACGTGCTGTCAGTGGATTGAATCAAGGCATGTGAAGCGTCTGGGGTAAACCATGGAAAGCTGTGTAGGTAAGTATATTTGCGTGTGTGGACGTATGTATATACATGTGTATGGGGAGGCTTGGGCCATTTCTTTCGTCTGTTTCCTTGCGCTACCTCGCAAACGCGGGAGACAGCGACAAAGCATAATAAATAAAAAAAATAAATATATATATATATATATATATATATATATATATATATATATATATATATATATATCCCTGGGGATAGGGGATTAAGAATACTTCCCACGTATTTCCTGCATGTCATAGAAGGCGACTAAAAGGGGAGGGAGCGGGGGGCTGGAAATCCTCCCCTCTCGGTTTTATTTTTTTTTTTAATTTTCCAAAAGAAGGAACAGAGGAGGCCAGGTGAGGGTATTCCCTCAAAGGCCCAGTCCTCTGTTCTTAACGCTACCTCGCTAATGCGGGAAATGACGAATAGTTTGAAAGAAAGAAAAGAAATATATATATATATATATATATATATATATATATATATATATATATATATATATATATATATATATATATATATATATATATATATATATTTTATTTTTTTTTATTATACTTTGTCTCTGTCTCCCGCGTTTGCGAGGTAGCGCAAGGAAACGACGAAAGAAATGGCCCAACCCCCCCCCCCCATACACATGTATATACATACGTCCACACACGCAAATATACATACCTACACAGCTTTCCATGGTTTACCCCAGACGCTTCACATGCCTTGATTCAATCCACTGACAGCACGTCAACCCCGGTATACCACATCGCTCCAATTCACTCTATTCCTTGCCCTCCTTTCACCCTCCTGCATGTTCAGGCCCCGATCACACAAAATCTTTTTCACTCCATCTTTCCACCTCCAATTTGGTCTCCCTCTTCTCCTCGTTCCCTCCACCTCCGACACATATATCCTCTTGGTCAATCTTTCCTCACTCATTCTCTCCATGTGCCCAAACCACTTCAAAACACCCTCTTCTGCTCTCTCAACCACGCTCTTTTTATTTCCACACATCTCTCTTACCCTTACGTTACTCACTCGATCAAACCACCTCACACCACACATTGTCCTCAAACATCTCATTTCCAGCACCTCCATCCTCCTGCGCACAACTCTATCCATAGCCCACGCCTCGCAACCATACAACATTGTTGGAACCACTATTCCTTCAAACATACCCATTTTTGCTTTCCGAGATAATGTTCTCGACTTCCACACATTCTTCAAGGCCCCCAGAATTTTCCGCCCCCTCCCCCACCCTATGATCCACTTCCGCTTCCATGGTTCCATCCGCTGCCAGATCCACTCCCAGATATCTAAAACACTTCACCTCCTCCAGTTTTTCTCCATTCAAACTCACCTCCCAATTGACTTGACCCTCAACCCTACTGTACCTAATAACCTTGCTCTTATTCACATTTACTCTTAACTTTCTTCTTCCACACACTTTACCAAACTCAGTCACCAGCTTCTGCAGTTTCTCACATGAATCAGCCACCAGCGCTGTATCATCAGCGAACAACAACTGACTCACTTACCAAGCTCTCTCATCCCCAACAGACTTCATACTTGCCCCTCTTTCCAAAACTCTTACATTTACCTCCCTAACAACCCCATCCATAAACAAATTAAACAACCATGGAGACATCACACACCCCTGCCGCAAACCTACATTCACTGAGAACCAATCACTTTCCTCTCTTCCTACACGTACACATGCCTTACATCCTCGATAAAAACTTTTCACTGCTTCTAACAACTTTCCTCCCACACCATATATTCATAATACCTTCCACAGAGCATCTCTATCAACTTTATCATATGCCTTCTCCAGATCCATAAATGCTACATACAAATCCATTTGCTTTTCTAAGTATTTCTCACATACATTCTTCAAAGCAAACACCTGATCCACACATCCTCTACCACTTCTGAAACCACACTGCTCTTCCCCAATCTGATGCTCTGTACATGCCTTCACCCTGTCAATCAATTCCCTCCCATATAATTTACCAGGAATACTCAACAAACTTATACCTCTGTAATTTGAGCACTCACTCTTATCCCCCCTGCCTTTGTACAATGGCACTATGCACGCATTCCGCCAATCCTCAGGCACCTCACCATGAGTCATACATACGTTAAATAACCTTACCAACCAGTCAACAATACAGTCACCCCCTTTTTTAATAAATTCCATTGCAATACCATCCAAACCTGCTGCCTTGCCGGCTTTCATTTTCCGCAAAGCTTTCACTACCTCTTCTCTGTTTACCAAATCATTTTCCCTAACCCTCTCACTTTGCACACCACCTCGACCAAAACACACTATATCTGCCACTCTATCATCAAACACATTCAACAAACCTTCAAAATACTCACTCCATCTCCTTCTCACATCACCACTACTTGTTTTCACCTCCCCATTTGCGCCCTTCACTGAAGTTCCCATTTGCTCCCTTGTCTTACGCACTTTATTTACCTCCTTCCAGAACATCTTTTTATTCTCCCTAAAATTTAATGATACTCTCTCACCCCAACTCTCATTTGCCCTTTTTTTCACCTCTTGCACTTTTCTCTTGACCTCCTGTCTTTCTTTTATACATCTCCCACTCAAATGCATTTTTTCCCTGCAAAAATCGTCCAAATGCCTCTCTCTTCTCTTTCACTAATACTCTTACTTCTTCATCCCACCACTCACTACCCTTTCTAATCAACCCACCTCCCACTCTTCTCATGCCACAAGCATCTTTTGCGCAATCCATCACTGATTCCCTAAATACATCCCATTCCTCCCCCACTCCCCTTACTTCCATTGTTCTCACCTTTTTCCATTCTGTACTCAGTCTCTCCTGGTACTTACTCACACAGGTCTCCTTCCCAAGCTCACTTACTCTCACCACCCTCTTCACCCCAACATTCACTCTTCTTTTCTGAAAACCCATACAAATCTTCACCTTAGCCTCCACAAGATAATGATCAGACATCCCTCCAGTTGCACCTCTCAGCACATTAACATCCAAAAGTCTCTCTTTCGCACGCCTGTCAATTAACACGTAATCCAATAACGCTCTCTGGCCATCTCTCCTACTTACATAAGTATACTTATGTATATCTCGCTTTTTAAACCAGGTATTCCTAATCATCAGTCCTTTTTCAGCACACAAATCTACAAGCTCTTCACCATTTCCATTTACAACACTGAACACCCCATGTATACCAATTATTCCCTCAACTGCCACATTACTCACCTTTGCATTCAAGTCACCCATCACTATAACCCGGTCTCGTGCATCAAAACCACTAACACACTCATTCAGCTGCTCCCAAAACACTTGCCTCTCATGATCTTTCTTCTCATGCCCAGGTGCATATGCACCAATAATCACCCACCTCTCTCCATCAACTTTCAGTTTTACCAATATTAATCGAGAATTTACTTTCTTACATTCTATCACATACTCCCACATCTCCTGTTTCAGGAGTATTGCTACTCCTTCCCTTGCTCTTGTCCTCTCACTAACCCCTGACTTTACTCCCCAGACATTCCCAAACCACTCTCCCCCTTTACCCTTGAGCTTCGTTTCACTCAGAGCCAAAACATCCAGGTTCCTTTCCTCAAACATACTACCTGTCTCTCCTTTTTTCACATCTTGGTTACATCCACACGCATTTAGGCACCCCACTCTGAGCCTTCGAGGAGGATGAGCACTCCCCGCGTGACTCCTTCTTCTGTTTCCCATTTTAGAAAGTTAATACAAGGAGGGGAGGATTTCTGGCCCCCCGCTCCCGTCCCCTCTAGTCGCTTTCTACGACACGCGAGGAATACGTGGGAAGTATTCTTTCACCCCTATCCCCAGGGATAATATACATATATACATACATATACACATACACACACATACACATACATACGCACATATACACACACACACACATACATATATATGCATTTGAAAAATGTGAAACAATTTAGAAAACTGAAACTTCTAGCTTGAAATGAATGAAAAAATGAATGTCACATAATGGTTCAACCTCTGGCTATGGAAAAAGGAAATGTATAATTTATTCACACAAACGTCAATAGCAGTTCTCATCAATTTAACCACTGTATCAATAAGCTTCAATGTCTAAGCTACATTTTTCTCCAATTTCACTCCAAAACACACAGACTGAATTAATGTTGAATTTTCTTTTTATGGTCTTAAGCCAATATTTTACACAAGTTTTCTTTACTTCTAGCTTTTACCATAACCATCTTAATATAGATAACTTATTTTATTAACTAAAGTTTCTTAAATGACAGTATCCATTATTAGACAATTCCTTCAGTTACATCGAGTGGATCACATTATAATGACCTCAGACCAGTCCATATAATCCAAGTGACAGTCATACTTTTTCAAAATACTGTGACATACAGCACTAAAATGGGTTTTCCAATTTCCTAGTTATCATTTGTTATTTCATTCTATCAGTGGTATTTTCTGTGGCAATATTTATATTTTCCCTCTCTTAGCCAAAGCAATACCTCCTCCAAAACTCACAGACTGAATTAATGTTGAATTTTCTTTTTATGGTCTTAAGCCTATATTTTACACAAGTTTTCTTTACTTCTAGCTTTTACCATAACCATCTTAATATAGGTATCTTATATTTATTAACTAAATATTAACTAAATATATATCTTCTGTTTCCCATTTTAGAAAGTTAAAAATACAAGGAGGGGAGGATTTCTGTCCCCCCGCTCCCGTCCCCTCTAGTCGCCTTCTACGACACGCGAGGAATGCGTGGGAAGTATTCTTTCACCCCTATCCCCAGGGATAATATATATATATATATATATATATATATATATATATATATATATATATATATATATATATATATATATATATATATATATATACATACATACATACATACACACACATATATACACACATACATATGCACATATACAGACATACACACATACATATATATATACATATGAAAAATGTAAGAGATAATTTAGAAAACTGAAACTTCTAGCTTGAAATTGAATGAAAAATGAATGTCACATAATGGTTCAACCTCTGGCTATGGAAAAGGGAAACGTATAATTTATTTACACAAACATCAATAGTAGTTTTCATGAATTTAACACTGTATCATACTGCCTGGTCCACTTCTCTTATCATGAAACAGGAATATTGGCTTATGATGTTTCTCAATTGTCTTCATTACACAAAGTATGACAAGGGAGCAAATGGGAACTTCAGTGAAGGGCGCAAATGGGGAGGTGATAACAAGTAGTGGTGATGTGTGAAGGAGATGGTGTGAGTATTTTGAAGGTTTGTTGAATGTGTTTTATGATAGAGTGGCAGATATAGGGTGTTTTGGTCGAGGTGGTGTGCAAAGTGAGAGGGTTAGGGAAAATGATTTGGTAAACAGAGAAGAGGTGGTAAAAGCTTTGCGGAAGATGAAAGCCGGCAAGGCAGCAGGTTTGGATGGTATTGCAGTGGAATTTATTAAAAAAGGGGGTGACTGTATTATTGACTGGTTGGTAAGGTTATTTAATGTATGTATGACTCATGGTGAGGTGCCTGAGGATTGGCGGAATGCATGCATAGTGCCATTGTACAAAGGCAAAGGGGATAAGAGTGAGTGCTCAAATTACAGAGGTATAAGTTTGTTGAGTATTCCTGGTGAATTATATGGGAGGGTATTGATTGAGAGGGTGAAGGCATGTACAGAGCATCAGATTGGGGAAGAGCAGTGTGGTTTCAGAAGTGGTAGAGGATGTGTGGATCAGGTGTTTGCTTTGAAGAATGTATGTGAGAAATACTTAGAAAAGCAAATGGATTTGTATGTAGCATTTATGGATCTGGAGAAGGCATATGATAGAGTTGATAGAGATGCTCTGTGGAAGGTATTAAGAATATATGGTGTGGGAGGCAAGTTGTTAGAAGCAGTGAAAAGTTTTTATCGAGGATGTAAGGCATGTGTACACGTAGGAAGAGAGGAAAGTGCTTGGTTCTCAGTGAATGTAGGTTTGCGCAGGGGTGTGTGATGTCTCCATGGTTGTTTAATTTGTTTATGGATGTGGTTGTTAGGGAGGTGAATGCAAGAGTTTTGGAAAGAGGGGCAAGTATGAAGTCTGTTGGGGATGAGAGAGTTTGGGAAGTGAGTCAGTTATTGTTCGCTGATGATACAGCGCTGGTGGCTGATTCATGTGAGAAACTGCAGAAGCTGGTGACTGAGTTTGGTAAAGTGTGTGAAAGAAGAAAGTTAAGAGTAAATTAGAATAAGAGCAAGGTTATTAGGTACAGTAGGGTTGAGGGTCAAGTCAATTGGGAGGTTAGTTTGAATGGAGAAAAACTGGAGGAAGTAAAGTGTTTTAGATATCTGGCAGCGGATGGAACCATGGAAGCGGTTATTAGGTATAGTAGGGTTGAGGGTCAAGTCAATTGGGAGGTTAGTTTGAATGGAGAAAAACTGGAGGAAGTAAAGTGTTTTAGATATCTGGGAGTGGATCTGGCAGCGGATGGAAACATGGAAGCGGAAGTGAATCATAGGGTGTGGGAGGGGGCGAAAATCCTGGGAGCCCTGAAGAATGTGTGGAAGTCGAGAACATTATCTCGGAAAGCAAAAATGGGTATGTTTGAAGGAATAGTGGTTCCAACAATGTTGTATGGTTGCGAGGCGTGGGCTATGGATAGAGCTGTGCGCAGGAGGATGGATGTGCTGGAAATGAGATTTTTGAGGACAATGTGTGGTGTGAGGTGGTTTGATCGAGTAAGTAATGTAAGGGTAAGAGAGATGTGTGGAAATAAAAAGAGCGTGGTTGAGAGAGCAGAAGAGGGTGTTTTGAAATGGTTTGGGCACATGGAGAGAATGAGTGAGGAAAGATTGACCAAGAGGGTATATGTGTCGGAGGTGGAGGGAACGAGGAGAAGTGGGAGACCAAATTGGAGGTGGAAAGATGGAGTGAAAAAGATTTTGTGTGATTGGGGCCTGACCATGCAGGAGGGTGAAAGGAGGGCAAGGAATAGAGTGAATTGGATCGATGTGGTATACCGGGGTTGACGTGCTGGCAGTGGATTGAATCAGGGCATGTGAAGCGTCTGGGGTAAACCATGGAAAGTTGTGTGGGGCCTGGATGTGGAAAGGGAGCTGTGGTTTCGGGCATTATTGCGTGGCAGCTAGAGACTGAGTGTGAACGAATGGGGCCTTTGTTGTCTTTTCCTAGTGCTACCTCACACACATGAGGGGGGAGGGGGATGGTATTCCATGTGTGGCGAGGTGGCGATGGGAGTGAATGGGGGCAGACAGTGTGAATTGTGTGCATGGGTATATATGTATGTGTCTGTGTATGTATATATATATGTACATTGAGATGTATAGGTATGTATATTTGCGTGTGTGGACGTGTGTGTGTGTATACATTGTGTATGGGGGTGGGTTGGGCCATTTTTTTCGTCTGTTTCCTTGCGCTACCTCGCAAACGCAGGAGACAGCGACAAAGCAAAATATAATAAGTAATATAAGGGAGGTAAGTTTGAATGGAGAAAAACTGGAGGAAGTAAAGTGTTTTAGATATCTGGGAGTGGATTTGGCAGCGGATGGAACCATGGAAGCGGAAGTGAATCATAGGGTGAGGGGAGGGGGTGAAAATCCTGGGAGCCTTGAAGAATGTGTGGAAGTCGAGAACATTATCTCGGAAAGCAAAAATGGGTATGTTTGAAGGAATAGTAGTTCCAACAATGTTGTATGGTTGCGAGGCATGGGCTATGGATAGAGTTGTGCGCAGGAGGGTGGATGTGCTGGAAATGAGATGTTTGAGGACAATGTGTGGTGTGAGGTGTTTTGATCGAGTAAGTAATGTAAGGGTAAGAGAGATGTGTGGAAATAAAAAGAGCGTGGTTGAGAGAGCAGAAGAGGGTGTTTTGAAATGGTTTGGGCACATGGAGAGAATGAGTGAGGAAAGATTGACCAAGAGGATATATGTGTCGGAGGTGGAGGGAACGAGGAGAAGTGGGAGACCAAATTGGAGTTGGAAAGATGGAGTGAAAAAGATTTTGAGTGATTGGGGCCTGAACATGTAGGAGGGTGAAAGGCGGGCAAGGAATAGAGTGAATATGATCGATGTGGTATACCGGGATTGATGTGCTGTCAGTGGATTGAATCAGGGCATGTGAAGCGTCTGGGGTAAACCATGTAAAGCTGTGTGGGGCCTGGATGTGGAAAGGGAGCTGTGGTTTCGGAAATTATTGCATGAAAACTAGAGACTGAGTCTGAACGAATGAGGCCTTTGTTGTCTTTTCCTAGCGCTACCCTGCACACATGAGGGGGGAGGGGGATGGTTGTCCATATGTGTGGTGAGGTGGCGATGGGAATGAATAAAGGGAGACAGTGTGAATTGTGTGCATGGGTATATATGTATGTGTCTGTGTGTGTATATATATGTGTACATTGAGATGTATAGGTATGTATATTTGTGTGTGTGGACGTATGTGTATATACATGTGTATGGGGGTGGGTTGGGCCATTTCTTTCGTCTGTTTCCTTGCGCTACCTCGCAAATGCGGGAGACAGCGACAAAGCAAAACAAGGGTAAAAAAAGGGGCAAATGAGAGTTGGGGTGAGAGAGTATCATTAAATTTTAGGGAGAATAAAAAGATGTTCTGGAAGGAGGTAAATAAAGTGCGTAAGAAGAGGGAGCAAATGGGAACTTCAGTGAAGGGCGCAAATGGGGAGGTGATAACAAGTAGTGGTGATGTGAGAAGGAGATGGAGTGAGTATTTTGAAGGTTTGTTGAATGTGTTTGATGATAGAGTGGCAGATATAGGGTGTTTTGGTCGAGGTGGTGTGCAAAGTGAGAGGGTTAGGGAAAATGATTTGGTAAACAGAGAAGAGGTAGTGAAAGCTTTGCGGAAGATGAAAGCCGGGAAGGCAGAAGGTTTGGATGGTATTGCAGTGGAATTTATTTAAAAAGGGGGTGACTGTATTGTTGACTGGTTGGTAAGGTTATTTAATGTATGTATGACTCATGGTGAGGTGCCTGAGGATTGGCGGAATGCGTGCATAGTGCCATTGTAGAAAGGCAAAGGGGATAAGAGGGAGTGCTCAAATTACAGAGGTATAAGTTTGTTGAGTATTCCTGGTAAATTATATGGGAGGGTATTGATTGAGAGGGTGAAGGCATGTACAGAGCATCAGATTGGGGAAGAGCAGTGTGGTTTCAGAAGTGGTAGAGGATGTGTGGATCAGGTGTTTCCTTTGAAGAATGTATGTGAGAAATACTTAGAAAAGCAAATGGATTTGTATGTAGCATTTATGGATCTGGAGAAGGCATATGATAGAGTTGATAGAGATGCTCTGTGGAAGGTATTAAGAATATATGGTGTGGGAGGAAAGTTGTTAGAAGCAGTGAAAAGTTTTTATCGAGGATGTAAGGCATGTGTACGTGTAGGAAGAGAGGAAAGTGATTGGTTCTCAGTGAATGTAGGTTTGCGGCAGGGGTGTGTGATGTCTCCATGGTTGTTTAATTTGTTTATGGATGGGGTTGTTAGGGAGGTAAATGCAAGAGTTTTGGAAAGAGGGGCAAGTATGAAGTCTGTTGGGGATGAGAGAGCTTGGGAAGTGAGTCAGTTGTTGTTCGCTGATGATACAGCGCTGGTGGCTGATTCATGTGAGAAACTGCAGAAGCTGGTGATTGAGTTTGGTAAAGAGTGTGAAAGAAGAAAGTTAAGAGTAAATGTGAATAAGAGCAAGGTTATTAGGTACACTAGGGTTGAGGGTCAAGTCAATTGGGAGGTGAGTTTGAATGGAGAAAAACTGGAGGAAGTGAAGTGTTTTAGATATCTGGGAGTGGATCTGGCAGGGGATGGAACCATGGAAGCGGAAGTGGATCATAGGGTGGGGGAGGGGGCGAAAATTCTGGGGGCCTTGAAGAATGTGTGGAAGTCGAGAACATTATCTCGGAAAGCAAAAATGTGTATGTTTGAAGGAATAGTGGTTCCAACAATGTTGTATATATATATATATATATATATATATATATATATATATATATATATATATATATATATATATATATATATATATATTCCTACCAGTCAACGGGGAAAATGAAACACGAAAAGTTCCCAAGTGCACTTTCCTGTAATAATCACATCATCAGGGGAGACGCAAGATGTATATCAACTGACTGTTATATTTCTCTCTTGTGTCTAACCCGATGTTGTGATTATTACACGAAAGTGCACTTGGGAACTTTTCGTGTTTCATTTTCCCCATGGACTCATAGGAATAACTTGATCAGCTCAAAATTGTGATCTTTCCAAAATATTTTTTTTTTTTTTTTTTTTATACTTTGTCGCTGTCTCCCGCGTTTGCGAGGTAGCGCAAGGAAACAGACGAAAGAAATGGCCCAACCCCCCCCCCCCATACACATGTACATACACACGTCCACACACGCAAATATACATACCTACACAGCTTTCCATGGTTTACCCCAGACGCTTCACATGCCTTGATTCACTCCACTGACAGCACGTCAACCCCTGTATACCACATCGCTCCAATTCACTCTATTCCTTGCCCTCCTTTCACCCTCCTGCATGTTCAGGCCCCGATCACACAAAATCTTTTTCACTCCATCTTTCCACCTCCAATTTGGTCTCCCTCTTCTCCTCGTTCCCTCCACCTCCGACACATATATCCTCTTGGAAAATCTTTCCTCACACATTCTCTCCATGTGCCCAAACCATTTCAAAACACCCTCTTCTGCTCTCTCAACCACGCTCTTTTTATTTCCACACATCTCTCTTACCCTTACGTTACTTACTCGATCAAACCACCTCACACCACACATTGTCCTCAAACATCTCATTTCCAGCACATCCATCCTCCTGCGCACAACTCTATCCATAGCCCACGCCTCGCAACCATACAACATTGTTGGAACCACTATTCCTTCAAACATACCCATTTTTGCTTTCCGAGATAATGTTCTCGACTTCCACACATTTTTCAAGGCTCCCAAAATTTTCGCCCCCTCCCCCACCCTATGATCCACTTCCGCTTCCATGGTTCCATCCGCTGACAGATCCACTCCCAGATATCTAAAACACTTCACTTCCTCCAGTTTTTCTCCATTCAAACTCACCTCCCAATTGACTTGACCCTCAACCCTACTGTACCTAATAACCTTGCTCTTATTCACATTTACTCTTAACTTTCTTCTTCCACACACTTTACCAAACTCAGTCACCAGCTTCTGCAGTTTCTCACATGAATCAGCCACCAGCGCTGTATCATCAGCGAACAACAACTGACTCACTTCCCAAGCTCTCTCATCCCCAACAGACTTCATACTTGCCCCTCTTTCCAGGACTCTTGCATTTACCTCCCTAACAACCCCATCCATAAACAAATTAAACAACCATGGAGACATCACACACCCCTGCCGCAAACCTACATTCACTGAGAACCAATCACTTTCCTCTCTTCCTACACGTACACATGCCTTACATCCACGATAAAAACTTTTCACTGCTTCTAACAACTTGCCTCCCACACCATATATTCTTAATACCTTCCACAGAGCATCTCTATCAACTCTATCATATGCCTTCTCCAGATCCATAAATGCTACATACAAATCCATTTGCTTTTCTAAGTATTTCTCACATACATTCTTCAAAGCAAACACCTGATCCACACATCCTCTACCACTTCTGAAACCGCACTGCTCTTCCCCAATCTGATGCTCTGTACATGCCTTCACCCTCTCAATCAATACCCTCCCATATAATTTACCAGGAATACTCAACAAACTTATACCTCTGTAATTTGAGCACTCACTCTTATCCCCTTTGCCTTTGTACAATGGCACCATGCACGCATTCCGCCAATCCTCAGGCACCTCACCATGAGTCATACATACATCAAATAACCTTACCAACCAGTCAACAATACAGTCACCCCCTTTTTTAATAAATTCCACTGCAATACCATCCAAACCTGCTGCCTTGCCGGCTTTCATCTTCCGCAAAGCTTTCACTACCTCTTCTCTGTTTACCAAATCATTTTCCCTAACCCTCTCACTTTGCACACCACCTCGACCAAAACAGCCTATATCTGCCACTCTATCATCAAACATTCAACAAACCTTCAAAATACTCACTCCATCTCCTTCTCACATTACCACTACTTGTTATCACTTCCCCACTTGCGCCCTTCACCGCAGTTCCCATTTGCTCCCTTGTCTTACGCACTTTATTTACCTCCTTCCAGAACATCTTTTTATTCTCCCTAAAATTTAATGATACTCTCTCACCCCAACTCTCATTTGCCCTTTTTTTCACCTCTTGCACCTTTCTCTTGACCTCCTGTCTCTTTCTTTTATACATCTCCCACTCAATTGCATTTTTTCCCTGCAAAAATCGTCCAAATGCCTCTCTCTTCTCTTTCACTAATACTCTTACTTCTTCATCCCACCACTCACTACCCTTTCTAATCAACCCACCTCCCACTCTTCTCATGCCACAAGCATCTTTTGCGCAATCCATCACTGATTCCCTAAATACATCCCATTCCTCCCCCACTCCCCTTACTTCCATTGTTCTCACCTTTTTCCATTCTGTACTCATAAATAAATAAAATAAATATATATATATATATATATATATATATATATATATATATATATATATATATATATATATATATTTTTATTTTTTTTTTTTTTGCTTTGTCGCTGTCTCCCGCGTTTGCGAGGTAGCGCAAGGAAACAGACGAAAGAAATGGCCCAACCCACCCTATACACATGTATATACATACGTCCACACACGCAAAATATACATACCTACAAAGCTTTCCATGGTTTACCCCAGACGCTTCACATGCCCTGATTCAATCCACTGACAGCACGTCAACCCCAGTATACCACATCGATCCAATTCACTCTATTCCTTGCCCTCCTTTCACCCTCCTGCAAGTTCAGGCCCCGATCACACAAAATTTTTTTCACTCCATCTTTCCACCTCCAATTTGGTCTCCCACTTCTCCTTGTTCCCTCCACCTCCGACACATATATCCTCCTGGTCAATCTTTCCTCACTCATTCTCTCCATTCCTATGGTTGAACCATTATGTGACATTCATTTTTTCATATCATTTCAAGCTAGATGTTTCAGTTTTCTAAATTATTTCTTACATTTTTCATATGTATATATATGTATATGTGTGTGTGTGTGTGTGTGTGTGTATATGTGCGTATGTATGTGTATGTATATATATATATGTATATATATATATATATATATATATATATATATATATATATATATATATATATATATATATATATATATACATATATTATCCCTGGGGATAGGGGTGAAAGAATACTTCCCACGAATTCCTCGCATGTCGTAGAAGGCGACTAGAGGGGACGGGAGTGGGGGGGGGCCAGAAATCCTCCTCTCCTTGTATTTTTTAACTTTCTAATATGGGAAACAGAAGAAGACGTCACGCGGGGACTGCTCATCCTCCTCGAAGGCTCAGACTGGGGTGTCTAAATGTGTGTGGATGTAACCAAGATGTGAAAAAAGGAGAGATAAGTAGTATGTTTGAGGAAAGGAACCTGGATGTTTTAGCTCTGAGTGAAACGAAGCTCAAGGGTAAAGGGGAAGAGTGGTTTGGGAATGTCTTGGGAGTAATCCAATTCACTCTATTCCTTGCCCTCCTTTCACCCTCCTGCATGTTCAGGCCCCGATCACACAAAATCTTTTTCACTCCATCCTTCCACCTCCAATTTGGTCTCCCACTTCTCCTCGCTCCCTCCACCTCCGACAAATATATCCTCTTGGTCAATCTTTCCTCACTCATTCTCTCCATGTGCCCAAACCATTTCAAAACACCCTCTTCTGCTCTCTCAACCACGCTCTTTTTATTTCCACACATCTCTCTTACCCTTACATTACTTACTCGATCAAACCACCTCACACCACACATCGTCCTCAAACATCTCATTTCCAGCGCATCCATCCTCCTGCGCACAACTCTATCCATAGCCCACGCCTCGCAACCATACAACATTGTTGGAACCACTATTCCTTCAAACATACCCATTTTTGCTCTCCGAGATAATGTTCTCGACTTCCACACATTCTTCAAGGCTCCCAGGATTTTCGCACCTCTCCCCCACCCTATGATCCACTTCCGCTTCCATGGTTCCATCCGCTGCCAGATCCACTCCCAGATATCTAAAACACTTTACTTCCTCCAGTTTTTCTCCATTCAAACTTACCTTGCAATTGACTTGACCCTTAACCCTACTGGGACTAATAACCTTGCTCTTATTCACATTTACTCTTAACTTTCTTCTTTCACACACTTTACCAAACTCAGTCACCAGCTTCTGCAGTTTCTCACATGAATCAGCCACCAGCGCTGTATCATCAGCTAACAACAACTGACTCACTTCCCAAGCTCTCTCATCCACAACAGACTTCATACTTGCCCCTCTTTCCAAAACTCTTGCATTCACCTCCCTAACAACCCCATCCATAAACAAATTAAACAACCATGGAGACATCACAGACCCCTGCCGCAAGCCTACATTCACTGAGAACCAATCACTTTCCTCCCTTCCTACACGTACACATGCCTTACATCCTCGATAAAAACTTTTCACTGCTTCTAACAACTTGCCTCCCACACCATATATTCTTAATACCTTCCACAGAGCATCTCTATCAACTCTATCATATGCCTTCTCCAGATCCATAAATGCTACATACAAATCCATTTGCTTTTCTAAGTATTTCTCACATACATTCTTCAAAGCAAACACCTGATCCACACATCCTCTACCACTTCTGAAACCACACTGCTCTTCCCCAATCTGATGCTCTATACATGCCTTCACCCTCTGAATCAATACCCTCCCATATAATTTACCAGGAATACTCAACAAACTTATACCTCTGTAATTTGAGCACTCACTCTTATCCCCTTTGCCTTTGTACAAAGGCACTATGCACGCATTCCGCCAATCCTCAGGCACCTCACCATTAGTCATACATACATTAAATAACCTTACCAACCAGTCAACAATACAGTTACCCCCTTTTTTAATAAATTCCACTGCAATACCATCCAAACCTGCTGCCTTGCCGGCTTTCATCTTCCGCAAAGATTTTACCACCTCTTCTCTGTTTACCAAATCATTTTCCCCAACCCTCTCACTTTGCACACCACCTCGACCAAAACACCCTATATCTGCCACTCTATCATAAACACATTCAACAAACCTTCAAAATACTCACTCCATCTCCTTCTCACATCACCACTACTTGTTATCACCTCCCCATTTGCGCCCTTCACTGAAGTTCCCATTTGCTACCTTGTCTTACGCCCTTTATTTACCTCCTTCCAGAACATCTTTTTATTCTCCTTAAAATTTAATGATACTCTCTCACCCCAACTCTCATTTGCCCTCTTTTTCGCCTCTTGCACCTTTCTCTTGACCTCCTGTCTCTTTCTTTTATACATCTCCCACTCAATTGCATTTTTTCCCTTCAAAAATCGTCCAAATGCCTCTCTCTTCTCTTTCACTAATAATCTTACTTCTTCATCCCACCACTCACTACCCTTTTTAATCAACCCACCTCGCACTCTTCTCATGCCACAAGCATCTTTTGCGCAATCCATCACTGATTCCCTAAATACATCCCATTCCTCCCCCACTCCCCTTACTTCCATTGTTCTCACCTTTTTCCATTCTGTACTCAGTCTCTCCTGGTCCTTCCTCACACAAGTCTCCTTCCCAAGCTCACTTACTCTCACCACCCTCTTCACCCCAACATTCAGTCTTCTTTTCTGAAAACCCATACAAATCTTCACCTTAGCCTCCACAAGATAATGATCAGACATCCCTCCAGTTGCACCTCTCAGCACATTAACATCCAAAAGTCTCTCTTTCACGCGCCTGTCAATTAACACGTAATCCAATAACGCTCTCTGGCCATCTCTCCTACTTACATACGTATACTTATGTATATCTCACTTTTTAAACCAGGTATTCCCAATCACCAGTCCTTTTCAGCACATAAATCTACAAGCTCTTCACCATTTCCATTTACAACACTGAACACCCCATGCATACCAATTATTCCCTCAACTGCCACATTACTCACCTTTGCATTCAAATCACCCATCACTATAACCCGGTCTCGTGCATCAAAAGCCACTAACACACTCATTCAGCTGCTCACAAAACACTTGCCTCTCATGATCTTTCTTCTCATGCCCAGGTGCATATGCACCAATAATCACCCATCTCTCTCCATCAACTTTCAGTTTTACCCATATTAATCAAGAATTTACTTTCTTACATTCTATACCGTACTCCCACAACTCCTGTTTCAGGAGTACTGCTACTCCTTCCCTTGCTCTTGTCCTCTCACTAACCCCTGACTTTACTTCCAAGACATTCCCAAACCACTCTTTCCCTTTACCCTTGAGCTTCGTTTCACTCAGAGCCAACACATCTAGGTTCCTTTCCTCAAACATACTACCTATCTCTCCTTTTTTCACATCTTGGTTACATCCACAAACATTTAGACACCTCAGTCTGAGCCTTCGAGGAGGATGAGCACTCCCCGCATGACTCCTTCTTCTGTTTCCCATTTTAGAAAGTTAAAAATACAAGGAGGAGATATATATATATATATATATATATATATATATATATATATATATATATATATATATATATATATATATATATATATATATATATAAAATATATATATATATATTTTTTTTTTTTTTTTTGCTTTGTCGCTGTCTCCCGCATTTGCGAGGTAGCGCAAGGAAGCAGACGAAAGAAATGGCCCAACCCACCCCCATACACATGTATATACATACGTCCACACACGCAAATATACATATCTACACAGCTTTCCATGGTTTACCGCAGACGCCTCACATGCCCTGATTCAATCCGCTAACAGCACGTCAACCCCGGTATACCACATCGCTCCAATTCACTCTATTCCTTGCCCTCCTTTCACCCTCCTCCATGTTCAGGCCCCGATCACACAAAATCTTTTTCACTCCATCTTTCCACCTCCCATTTGGTCTCCCTCTTCTCCCCGTTCCCTCCACCTCCGACACATATATCCTCTTGGTCAATCTTTCCTCACTCATTCTCTCCATGTGCCCAAACCATTTCAAAACGCCCTCTTCTGCTCTCTCAACCACGCTCTTTTTATTTCCACACATCTCTCTTACCCTTACGTTACTTACTCGATCAAACCACCTCACACCACACATTGTCCTCAAACATCTCATTTCCAGCACATCCAACCTCCTGCGCACAACTCTATCCATAGCCCACGCCTCGCAACCATACAACATTGTTGGAACCACTATTCCTTCAAACATACCCATTTTTGTTTTCCGAGATAATGTGTGGAAGAAGAAAGTTAAGAGTAAATGTGAATAAGAGCAAGGTTATTAGGTATATATATATATATATATATATATATTTTTTTTTTTTTTCTTTTTTGCTTTGTCGCTGTCTCCCGCGTTTGCGAGGTAGCGCAGGAGGATGGATGTGCTGGAAATGAGATGTTTGAGGACAATGTGTGGTGTGAGGTGGTTTGATCGAGTGAGTAACGTAAGGGTAAGAGAGATGTGTGGAAATAAAAAGAGCGTGGTTGAGAGATCAGAAGAGGGTGTTTTGAAGTGATTTGGGCACATGGAGAGAATGAGTGAGGAAAGATTGACCAAGAGGATATATGTGTCGGAGGTGGAGGGAACGAGGAGAAGAGGGAGACCAAATTGGAGGTGGAAAGATGGAGTGAAAAAGATTTTGTGTGATCAGGGCCTGAACATGTAGGAGGGTGAAAGGAGGGCAAGGAATAGAGTGAATTGGAGCGATGTGGTATACCGTGGTTGACGTGCTGTCAGTGGATTGAATCAAGGCATGTCAAGCGTCTGGGGTAAACCATGGAAAGCTGTGTAGGTATGTATATTTGCGTGTGTGGACGTATGTATATACATGTGTATGGGGGGAGGTTGGGCCATTTCTTTCGTCTGTTTCATTGCGCTACCTCGCAAACGCGGGAGACAGCGACAAAGTATAATAAAAAAAAATATATATATATATATATATATATATATATATATGGGGTGAAGAGAGTGGTGAGAGTAAGTGAGCTTGGGAAGGAGACTTGTGTGAGGAAGTACCAGGAGAGACTGAGTACAGAATGGAAAAAGGTGAGAACAATGGAAGTAAGGGGAGTGGGGGAGGAATGGGATGTATTTAGGGAATCAGTGATGGATTGCGCAAAAGATGCTTGTGGCGTGAGAAGAGTGGGAGGTGGGTTGATTAGAAAGGGTAGTGAGTGGTGGGATAAAGAAGTAAGAGTATTAGTGAAAGAGAAGAGAGAGGCATTTGGACGATTTTTGCAGGGAAAAAATGCAATTGAGTGGGAGACGTATAAAAGAAAGAGACAGGAGGTCAAGAGAAAGGTGCAAGAGGTGAAAAAAAGGGCAAATGAGAGTTGGGGTGAGAGAGTATCATTAAATTTTAGGGAGAATAAAAAGATGTTCTGGAAGGAGGCAAATAAAGGGCGTAAGACAAGGTAGCAAATGGGAACTTCAGTGAAGGGCGCAAAATGGGTATGTTTGAAGGAATAGTGGTTCCAACAATGTTGTATGGTTGCGAGGCGTGGGCTATGGATAGAGTTGTGCGCAGGAGGATGGATGTGCTGGAAATGAGATGTTTGAGGACAATGTGTGGCATGAGGTTGGCCATTTCTTTCGTCTGTTTCATTGCGCTACCTCGCAAACGCGGGAGACAGCGACAAAGCAAAAAAGAAAAAAAAAAAAATATATATATATATATATATATATATATATATATATATATATATATATATATATATATATATATATATATATGTATATATGTATATATATATATATATTATCCCTGGGGATAGGGGATTAAGAATGCTTCCCACGTATTCCCTACGTTTCGTAAAAGGCGACTAATAGGGGAGGGAGCGGGGGGCTGGAAATCCTCCCCTCTCGTTTTTTTTTTTCTTTTTTTTTTCCAAAAGAAGGAACAGAGGGGGCCAGGTGAGGATATTCCAAAAAAGGCCCAGTCCTCTGTTCTTAACGCTACCTAGCTAATGCGGGAAATGGCGAATAGTTTAAAAGAAAGAAAGAAAATATATATATATATATATATATATATATATATATATATATATATATATATATATATATATATATATATATATATATATTTATATATATATATATATATATATATATATATATACCCTTGGGGATATGGGAGAAAGAATACTTCCCACGCATTCCTCACGTGTCGTAGAAGGCGACTAAAGGGGACGGAAGCGGGGGGCTAGAAACCCTCCCTCCTTATATTTTAACTTTTTAAACGGGGAAACAGAAGAAGGAGTCACGCAGGGAATGCTCATCCTCCTCAAAGGCTCAGATTTGGGTGTCAAAATGTGTGTGGATGTAATCAAGATGAGAAAAAAGGAGAGATACGTAATATGTTTGACGAAAAGAGCCAGGATGTTTTTTGGCTCTGAGTGAAACGAAGCTCAAGGGTAAAGGGGAAGAGCGGTTTGGGAATGTCTTGGGAGTAAGGTCAGGGGTTAGTGAGAGGGCAAGAGCAAGGGGAGGAGTAGCACTACTCCTGAAACAGGAGTGGTGGGAGTGTGTGATAGAGTGTAACAAAGTAAACTCTAGATTGATATAGGTGAAACTGAAAGTGGATGGGCATGAGAAAAAAGATCATGAGAGGCAAGTGTTTAGGGAGCAGCTGAACGAGTGTTTAAGTAGTTTTGATGCACGATACCGTGTTATAAGGATGGGTGATTTGAATGCGAAGGTGAGTAATGTGGCAGTTGAGGGTATAATTGTTGGACATGGGGTGTGCAGTGTTGTAAATGGTAATGAAGAGCTTGTAGATTTATGTGCTGAAAAAGGACTGGTGATTGGGAATACCTGGTTTAAAAAAGAGATATACATAAATATAGTATGTAAGTAGGAGAGATGGCCAGAGAATATTATTAGATTACGTGTTTATTGATAGGAGCGCGAAAGAGAGACTTTTGGATGTTAATGTGCTGAGAGTTGCAACTGGAGCGATGTCTGATCATTATCTTGTGGGGGCGAAGGTGAAGATTTCTAAAGGTTTGCAGAAAAGAAGAGAGAATGTTGGGGTGAAGAGAGTGGTGAGAGTAAGTGAGCTTGGGAAGGAGACTTTTGTGCGGAAGTACTAGGAGAGACTGAGTACAGAATGGAAAAAGGTGAGAACCAAGGACGCAAGGGGAGTGGGGGAGGAATGAGATGTATTTAGGGAAGCAGTGATCGCTTGTGCAAAACATGCTTGTGGCATGAGAAGCATGGGAGGTAGCCGGATTAGAAAGGGTAGTGAGTGGTGGGATGGAGAAGTAAGATTATTAGTGAAAGAGATGAGAGTGGTATTTGAACGAGTTTTGCAGGGAAATAATCAAATGACTGGGAGATGTATAAAAGAAAGAGACAACAGGTCAAGAGAAAGGTGAAAGAGGTGAAAAAGAGCGCAAATGAGAGTTCGGGTGAGAGAATATCATTAAATTTTAGGGAGAAAAAAAGATGTTTTGGAAGGAGGTATACAAAGTGCGTAAGACAAGGGAACAAATAGGAACATCAGTGAAGGGGGCGAATGGGGAGGTGATAAACAGTAGTGGTGATATGAGAAGGAGATGGAGTGAGTACTTTGAAGGTTTGTTGAATGTGTTTGATGATACAGTGGCAGACATAGGGTGTTTTGGTCGAGGTGGTGTGCAAAGTGAGAGGGTTAGGGAGAATGACTTGGTAAGCAGAGAAGAGGTAGTAAAAGCTTTGCGGAAGATGAAAGGCAGCAAGGCAGCGGGTTTGGATGGTATTGCTGTTGAATTTGTTAAAAAAGGGGGTGACTGTATTGTTGACTGGTTGGTAAGGTTATTCAATGTATGTATGACTCATGGTGAGGTGCCTGAGGACTGGTGGAATGCTTGCATAGGGCCATTGTACAAAGGCAGGGGGGATAAGAGTGAGTGCTCAAATTACAGAGATATAAGTTTGTTGAGTATTCCTGGCAAATCATATGGGAGGGTATTGATTGAGAGAGTGTGGGTATGTACAGAGCATCAGATTAGGGAAGAGCAGTGTGGTTTCAGAAGTGGTAGAGGATGTGTGGTTCAGGTGTTTGCTTTGAAGTATGTATGTGAGAAATACTTAGAAAAGCAAATGGATTTGTATGTAGCATTTATGGATCTGGAGAAGGCATATGATAGACTTGATAGACATGCTCTGTGGAAGGTATTAAGAATATATGGTGTGAGAGGCAAGTTGTTAGAAGCAGTGAAAAGGTTTTATCAAGGATGTAAGGCATGTGTACGTGTAGGGAGAGAGGAAAGTGATTCGTTCTCAGTGAATGTAGGTTTGCGGCAGGGTTGTGTGATGTCTCCATGGTTGTTTAATTTGTTTATGGATGGGGTTATTAGGGAGGTGAATGCAAGAGCTTTGGAAAGAGGGGCAAGTATGCAGTCTGTTCTGGATGAGAGAGCTTGGGAAGTGAGACAGTTGTTGTTCGCTGATGATACAGTGCTGGTGGCTGATTCGGGGGACAAACTGCAGAAGCTGGTAACTGAGTTTGGTAAAGTGTGTGAAGGGAGAAGGTTGAGAGTAAATGTGAATAAGAGCAAGGTTATTAGGTACAGTAGGGTTGAGGGACAAGTTTATTGGGAGGTAAGGTTGAATGGAGAAAACTGGAGGAAGTGAAGTGTCTTAGATATCTAGGAGTAGATTTGGCAGCGGATGGAACCATAGAAGCAGAAGTGAACCATAGGGTGGGGGAGGGGACGAAAATTCTGGGAGCGTTGAAAAATGTGTGGAAGTCGAGAATGTTGTCTCGTAAAGCAAAAATGGGTACGTTTGAGGGAATAGTGGTTCCAACAATGTTATATGGTTGCGAGGCAAAACTCTATAGATAGAGTTTTGCAGAGGAGGGTGGATGTGCTGAAAATGAGTTGTTTGAGGACAGTATGTGGTGTGAGGTGATTTGATCGAGTAAGTAATGAAAGAGTAAGTGAAATGTGTGGTAATAAAAATAGTGCGGTTGAGAGAGCAGAAGAGGGTGTTTTGAAATGGTTTGGTCACATGGAGAGAATGACTGAGGAAAGATTGACCAAGAGGATATATGTGTCAGAGGTGGAGGTAACGAGGAGAAGTGGGAGACCCAACTGGAGGTGGAAAGATGGAGTGAAAAAGATTTTGAGTGGTCAGGGGCTGGACATGCAGGAGGGTGAAAGGTGTGCAAGGAATAGAGTGACTTGGAACCATGTGGTATACCGGGGTCGACGTGATGTCAATGTATTGAACCAGGGCATGTGAAGCGTCTGGGGTAAACCATGGAAAGTTCTGTGAGGCCTGGATGTGGAAAGGGAGCTGTGGTTTCGGTGCATTATTACAGGACAGCTAGAGACTGAGTGTGAACGTATGTGGCCATTGTTGTCTTTTCGTAGCGCTACCTCGCGTACATGGGGGGGGGGGGGGCGTTTTCATTTCATGTGTGGCAGGGTGGCGACGGGAATGAATAAAGGCTCAGATTGGGGTGTCTAAATGTGTGTGGATGTAACCAAGATGAGGAGAAAGGAGAGATCGGTTGTATGTTTGAGGAAAGGAACCTGGATGTTTTGGCTCTGAGTGAAACTAAGCTCAAGGGCAAAGGGGAAGAGTGGTTTGGGAATGCCTTGGGAGTAAAGTCAGGGGTTAGTGAGAGGACAAGTCTAAGGGAAGGAGTAGCACTTCTTTTGAAAAAGGAGTGGTGGGAGTATGTCACAGAGAGTAAGAAAGTATACTCTAGATTGATATGGGTAAAAGTTAAAGTGGATGGAGAGAGATGGGTGATTATTCATGCATATGCAACTGGGCATGAGAAGAAAGATCATGAGAGGCAAGTGTTTTGGGAGCAGCTGAGTGAGTGTGTTAGTAGTTTTGAGGCACGAGACTGGGTTATAGTGATGGCTGATTTGAATGCAAAGGTGAGTAATGTGGCATTTGAGGGAATAATTGGTGTACACTAGGTGTTCAGTGTTGTAAATGGAAATGGTGAAGAACTTGTAGATTTATGTGCTGGTGGGAGATGTAGAAAAGAAAGAGGTAGGAGGTCAAAAAAAAGGTGCAAGAGGTGAAAAAGAGGGCAAATGAGAGTTAGGGTGAGAGAGTATCACTAAATTCTAGGGATAATGAAAATATGTTTTGGAAGGAAGTAAATAAAGTGCGTAAGACAATAGAACAAATGGGAACTTCTGTGAAGGGGGGCTAATGGGGAGGTGATAACAGGTAGAGGTGATGTGAGAAGGAGATGGAGTGAGTATTTTGAATTTGTGTGGAATGCGTATGATGATAGAGTGGCAGATATAGTGTGTTTTGGTCGAGGTGGTGTGCAAAGTGAGAGGGTTAAGGAGAATGATTTGGTAAACAGAGAAGAGGTAATAAAAGCTTTGTGGAAGATGAAAACTGGCAAGGCAGCGGGTTTGGATGGTATTGCAGTGGAATTTATTAAAGAAAAAAAAAAAAAAAGGATGACTGTTTCGTTGACTGATTGGTAAGGTTCTTTAATGTATGTATGACTAATGGTCAGGTGCCTGAGGATTGGCAGAATACTTGCATAGTGCCATTGTACAAAGGCAAAGGGGATAAAAGTGAGTGGTCAAATTACAGAGGTAATGAGAGAGCTTGGGCAGTGAGTAAGTTGTTGTTCGCTGATGATACAGCGCTGGTGGCTGATTCATGTGAGAAACTGCAGAAGCTGGTGACTGAGTTTGGTAAAGTGTGTAAAAGAAGAAAGCTGAGAGTAAATATGAATAAGAGCAAGGTTATTAGGTACAGTAAGGTTGAGGGTCAAGTCAACTGGGAGGTAAGTTTGAATGGAGAAAAACTGGAGGAAGTGGTGTTTTATATATCTGGGAGCGGATTTGGCAGCGGATGGAACCATGGAAGCGAAAGTGAATCATAGGGAGGGGGAGGGGGCGAAAGTTGTGGGAGCGTTGATGAATGTGTAGAAGTCGAGAACATTATCTCAGAAAGCAAAAATGGGTATGTTTGAAAAAATAGTGATTACAACAATGTTATATAGTTGCGAGGCTTGGGCTATAGATAGAGTTGTGCAGACGAGGATGAATGTGCTGGAAATGAGATGACTGAGGACAATATGTGGTGTGAGGTGGTTTGATCGAGTAAGTAATAATAGGGTAACAGAGCTGTGTGGTAATAAAAAGAGTGTGGTTGAGAGAGCAGAAGAGGGTGTTTTCAAATGGTTTGATCACATGGAGGAAATGTGTGAGGAAAGATTGACAAAGAGGATATATGTGTCAGAGGTGGAGGGAACGAGAAGAAGTGGGAGACGAAATTGGAGGTGAAAAGCCGGAGTGAAAAAGATTTTGAGTGACCAGGGCTTGTACATGCATGAGGGTGAAAGGCGTGCAAGGAATAGAGTGAATTTAAATGATGTGGTATACCGGGGTCTACGTGCAGTCACTGGATTGAACCAGGGCATGTGAAGCGTCTGGGGTAAACCATGTAAAGTTTTGTGGGGCCTGGATGTGGAAAGGGAGGTGTGGTTTCGGTGCATCATACATGACAGCTAGAGACTGAGAGTGAACGAATGTGGCCTTTGTTGTCTTTTCCTAGCGCTACCTCGCGCACATGCGGGGGGAGGGGGTTTTCATTTCATGTGTGGCTGGGTGGCGATGGGAATGAATAAAGGCAGACTATGAATTATGTACATGTGTATTGTATGTGTGTATATATATGTATACATTGAGATGTATGGATATATATATAAATAAATGAATATATTATCTATTTATTTATTTTCCTTTGTCGCTGTCTCCCGCGTTAGCGAGGTAGCGCAAGGAAACAGACGAAAGAATGGCCCATCCCACCCACATACACAAGTATATACATACACGTCCACACACGCAAATATACATACCTATACATCTCAATGTACACATATATATACACACACACAGACATATACATATATATACATGTACATAATTCATACTGTCTGCCTTTGTTTATTCCCATGGCCACCTCGCCACACATGGAATAACAACCCCCTCTCCCATCATGTGACCGAGGTAGCGCTAGGAAAAGACAACAAAGGCCCCATTCGTTCACACTCATTCTCTAGCTGTCATGTAATAATGCACTGAAACCACAGCTCCCTTTCCACATCCAGGCCCCACAGAACTTTCCATGGTTTACCCCAGGCGCTTCACATGCCCTGGTTCAATCCATTGAAAGCACGTCGACCCCGGTATACCACATCATTCCAATTCACTCTATTCCTTGCACGCCTTTCACCCTCCTGCATGTTCAGGCCCCGATCACTCAAAATCTTTTTCACTCCATCTTTCCACCTCCAATTTGGTCTCCCACTTCTCGTTCCCTCCACCTCTGATACATATATCCTCTTGGTCAATTTTTCCTCACTCATTCTCTCCATGTGACCCAACCATTTCAAAACACCCTCTTCTGCTCTCTCAACCACAATCTTTTTATTTCCACACATCTCTCTTACCCTTACATTACTTACTCGATCAAACCACCTCACACCACATATTGTCCTCAAACATCACACTTCCAGCACATCCACCCTCCTGCGCACAATTCTATCCATAGCCCACGCCTCGCAACCATACAACATTGTTGGAACCACTATTCTTTCAAACATACCCATTTTTGCTTTCCGAGATAATGTTCTCGACTTCCACACATTCTTCAAGGCTCCCAGAATTTTCGCCCCCTCCCCCACCCTATGATTCACTTTCGCTTCCATGGTTCCATCCGCTGCCAGATCCACTCCCAGATATCTAAAACACTTTACTGACTCCAGTTTTTCTCCATTCAAACTTACCTCCCAATTGACTTGACCCTCAACACTACTGTACCTAATAACCTTGCTCTTATTCAGATTTACTCTTAACTTTCTTCCTTCACACACTTTACCAAACTCAGTCACCAGCTTCTGCAGTTTCTCACATGAATCAGCCACCAGCGCTGTATCATCAGCGAACAACAACTGACTCACTTCCCAAGCTCTCTCATCCACAACAAACTGCATACTTGCCCCTCTTTCCATAGCTCTTGCATTCACCTCCCTACCAACCCCATCCATAAACAAATTAAACAACCATGGAGACATCACACACCCCTGCCGCAAACCTACATTCACTGAGAACGAATCACTTTCCTCTCTTCCTACACGTACACATGCCTTACATCCTCGATAAAAACTTTTCAATGCTTCTAACAACTTGCCTCCCACACCATATATTCTTAATACCTTCCACAGAGCATCTCTATCAACTCTATCATATGCCTCCTCCAGATCCATAAATGCTACATACAAATCCATTTGCTTTTCTAAGTAATTCTCACATACATTCTTCAAAGCAAACACCTGATCCACACATCCTCTACCACTTCTGAAACCACACTGCTCTTCCCCAATCTGATGCTCTGTACATGCCTTCACCCTCTCAATCAATACCCTCCCATATAATTTACCAGGAATACTCAACAAACTTATACCTCTGTAATTTGAGCACTCACTCTTATCCCCTTTGCCTTTGTACAATGGCACTATGCAAGCATTCCGCCAATCCTCAGGCAGCTCACCATGAATCATACATACATTAAATAACCTTACCAACCAGTCAACAATACAGTCACTCCCTTTTTTAATCATTTCCACTGCAATACCATCCAAACCCGCTGCCTTGCTGGCTTTCATCTTCCGCAAAGCATTTACTACCTCTTCTCTGTTTACCAAATCAATTTCCCCGAACCCTCTCACATTGCACACCACCTTGACCAAAATTCCCTATATCTGCCCCTTGTCTTACGCACTTTTTTTACCTCCTTCCAAAACATCTTTTTATTCTACCTAAAATTTAATGATACTCTCTGAACCCATCTCTCATTTGCCCTCTTTTTCACCTTTTACACCTTTCTCTTGACCTCCTGCCTCTTTCTTTTATACATCTCCCACTCATTT